>NW_026851537.1:150000-228648 GCF_026571515.1 Ruditapes philippinarum
AAGTTCATTTCGCAGTTTAACCGAAATGATATAAACACAAAATAATACACATCTTTCACATATGATTGAAAATGTAAAGGGTTGTCATGTCTTTGTATTTTCAGGAAGTTTCTTGATAGACTCGCAAGAATCGCCAAAAACATTAGAAAAGCGACTTGGAAAGAATGTACCTGTGTCAAAGTTCATGTCAAAGGACAATAATGCACGATATGTTCGAGCACATCCTACATTTATGAAATGTCTTCAACAACTTATCATGCGTCTCCGACAACAAGGAATTATGGTAAGTACATCCTTAATTAGTGTTTTTTTACACTTGTCATTCAGTCCATAGAAGTTATGTAATATAAATAGATGGCACGGGATCGTGTCACATTAAAATAAATATTTCAAGAGAGCCATAACTCCTTTGTTTTAAAGCAACACTTGATATACTAGTATTTGAGGAATTTGCAGATATTTTATTCTATTACTTGTCATTTCTTTGGGTAAAGCTTTTCATTACACATAATACTAAGTTTGAATTCAAAGTTAGAAAGTGGATGAGGTGAAATTAAAGACCTAATTTTATGGAGAAATAAAGAAATAGTCTGGAATCTTTTCACACATAGTTTTGCAATAGTTGTTCAACTTTTCGACTTTTTAATCTGTTTTCATCGTAAACATGTAAAACTGTTCGTTGAGTAGGTTTTAAAGCGACTTCCCTTACTACTATACTTGAACATTGAATTCTGCGCATTATTTTGGGTACGAGCGGGAACCAGTGTGGAACCACCGACCTTCTGTATGCCTTCTATGAAGAAATGCATGCCCATTATTATATTGTTCTTATTTACAAGTATCTATAATTCACATTTCAGGTAGAGTTACAAAGAGGCTTTATCACGAGCTCAGAGAGCACCAAAAGTACCGATGATCAGTATCTACAATCCGGATGTGGAGCTGAGCTGGGGATCGCAAGCGGTTCCAGCGGTACGGTCACTGACATCGCGAAAGCAGCATTCAACGCCTGTCCAGTTATTGTTGAGGTAAAGTATATGAAGCAAAATATTTTAAGTCTATCTATTTTCTATACCAGTTCTTACTCCATAATCCCACAAAAAGCACAAAACAAATACAAAATATAAGAAATATTTATAATTTTTCCATATTCATACAAGTATACGGCCGCATTGTTGCGTCTATGTAAATGATAGAAGCTATGGAGTGCAATGCACGTCACTAAGAAATCCGGACGAATAGGCGATCTGGACGAATGGGAAATCCGGACGATTGGGAAAATAAATTCAGTTTTGTTGGAATTAAATAAATTTAAGATTTTTAAGATTGTTTCATTGCTTTCATATTTTTCAATGACATAGACTGTACTCAAAAAGTGCAATCAAAAAGGAAATTATTGTTTGCATCTCGGTATTTTTACATGTATATATATTTTTGTATGTAAATTATTTTGTAAGATTTAGAAGGCATTGATCTTTTTTGCTTGATTTTGTCAGAGAGAAATGCGGGACTTGTACGTGCATCTTATGTCAAGCAAAGTGCACGTGCACATGGCAGGCCCAGAAGCTACCGGTCCTACTTTTGTTGTAACTGGTGTTTCCGGTATTGCAAACGCTGAAGCCGAAGCTCAAACATGGACTAACGACGGTATAGGTAGGTTGTTTACCCTGTCACTGAATATACCCGCGCAATCAGTGCAAACCACAAGCAGTCGGCACATTCGTGACATCTGATCATGGTCTGCGTTGTTCGCTATTCAGTCTAAACATATTTTGAAATTTCTCCCTAAAATGACGAATGGTTTCGCCCGGATTGAAAGACGGACAATTCCATTTAATATGATATTTAGTTTGGTAAGGGAATAAAATGAGAATAGATGAAAATTTCAACTCACTGTTTTAGAGTAGTCGGAACGGTTTCTTGTTGAAGCTGCATGATTATACATGTATTTATTCACGTATATTGTGTCGATAAATATGATGTAATGGTCAATATGTCCCCGGTAATGACCACTTATGATAATAAATCCAAATAACAGTTACTATAGTATTGCTATCTATTTGAAAATGACATTCAATATAATTATATATACAATATGAATATTATTAAAGTTATGGATCAAGATGTTACACGTTATCAATGTATAAAAAATCATCGTTAAAGTTCAGTCAATAATTTATTAGAATTTCTTCAAAGCATGTTACTGACATTGGAAAAATCAAATAAGTGTTTCATTAATGTAGCTCATGCGACCTCACTATTGTACCTTTTGATAATATGAGCCGCGTCACGACAAAACCCACATAATGGGTTTGCGACCAGCATGGATCCAGACCAGCCTGCGCATCCGCGCAGTCTGATCAGGATCCATGATTTTTGCTATCAGTTTCTCTACTTGTAATAGGGTTGGTAAGCGAACAACATGGATCCTGATCAGACTGCGCGGTGGCGCAGGCTGGTCTGAAGCCATGCTGGTCGCAAACCCATTATGTTGGTTTTGTCGTGACACGGCTCATATAGTGATTCCGATTTTGTGATTTATAAACTGGCTTTATGAACAGGCCGAATTCATTCAAAAGTGATTCTAAAAATCAAAACTATCGTTTCGGCCCTGCTTTTTTAACCAATCAGAATGCCGCGTTGCATTGTTGACTGGTTTAAAATTAATCTTAAGGCTTTTGTTCGCAAGTGTATACAGTATGCATGTACATATTGGCCCTATATTAAGTACATTGTGTTCAAAATTCTATGACAGTCATAGCATAAAATAAAAAAAAATCCAATATTTCATAATTTCATATGGCACATAATTTATGAGACATATTTCAGCTCTTTTTTTATGATTTTTGTTTTTCCCCTGTTTTTTTTTTCATTTAAAGAACGTTTTTGCGTTTCAATTGAAAACAAAAACTGTACAAGAAATGTGCACGTGTTTTTTTTTCTATATAATCAGTTCAATAGAATATGTAATCTGTATATATGTATACTACACATGTGATGCAAAACTGTAATTAATTTTAATAAAAAATTCTTGATGGGAGAAAAAAAAAACAACAAAATGTTTGTAAACCGACCCGATAATATACTTGAAAGATGACAAAGTTATACAATGCACAAAACTTTTGCATTTAAACCATTAGAAGATAAAATATCAAGCTTTTTTGGCGATTTCAATATTTTAAAACAAGGGCAAATACTTTGGGTACGATACAGGGCCAGCTTCTGTATGTAGTTACTTCCCTTTACAGAGTACTGCTTGTAACACATGTATGTTCATTATATTTTAGAGCCCACAGGAAACGCGGACTGCAGTAATTTTACCACCTTGACAAATGGCCAGCATTACCCGGCAATGTTCACGCATGACCGTGTTCTCGGCAATATAGATGTGAAGATCACAAGAAACATGACCGAGTTTAAAAGGTAATTAAAATTTGAAACAAATTTGATTCGTTTTGGCTTCTCAGGATATTGTATTCAGATGTAATTTGTTGATAAATTGATTCTCTAGTTTTGTTCACCAATACCCTAATACTCGCAGTTATAGGTGAAGGACATTTATATTCTCTGTAGAGATTGTTGTTATGAAATTACATACATGTATTATATTAAAATTATATTAAAGTCTTCAGTGTACCCGTTTTTTACTGTGACAGGACGGGCACCCATCTAATGCAAGAACAAAATTTTACACAGCGTCATATTTAAGTTTTTGAAGCCATTACTTATATTATATATGCGTCCTACCCGAATTAAATAAAACAATACAACCCTTGTCTATATGACTTTATAAGATCTTCGTTACTGGTAAGCTTTGATATTGTGTAAGGCATTGTCCGGACATTACACAACCATCACCACCATCAATAACAGGAACGTCGACAACAACATCCCATACTTGACCAAAACAACAACAACAACAACAACAACAACAACAACAACAAGTAAAACAACAACAAAACAACAACAACAACAACAAAACAAACAAACAATAAACACGGAAGGAAGCGAGCGAACTTAAAATAAAAACCGAACGTAAAACCAACAGCTGAAAAAGCGTAACATTTTTTATATTTTAAAGATATTCAGCGAATATTTCCAGGCTTGTTCAGTATCAAGGGACTAATATTGAATTCGAGAATACAGAGAGATCTGCTACCTGGTGTGGTGAGACCTCGATACAATGCCCGAGCACATGTGCTGACGGACTTCAGGGGAACACGGTTAACGAACGGTATTTTGTGAATATATATGCAGAATATACTTATAAATGAAATATTGAGAAACATTGATAAATGAAAATTTTGACCTTTTCATATTGTCACTTTAAAAAATTATTTTTCACTGCAATGAAACATATTTTCCGTATTTTCATTGGTACCTTGTCCGACAACTTTTTTTCTTTATATTTGGTTGGAATTAGAATTTTAAAACTAACTTCATACATTAAAACAACGTTTTTGTTGTTTTGCAGATGCGCAGACAGGGTCATGTCCAGTCGTCTGCTATCAGTCCTAAATAAATTACAGAGGAAAGCAAGAATTTCTATGAGCGGTAATTTTTGTTATAGAACTGTTACGTTACTCATAATATATTTATAGTAAATCAGTATCACAACCATAAACCCTGAAATAAAGACCACCTTCAAACAACGTCTGGCTATATAACATATTAGTAAACGCCATCGTTTTAGTAACTATGCAGTTTTGAATTTTTCTTGAAATTAATTGCTTTGAAGAACCAACTGCCAGAAATAATCTTTTCTTTTTAAATTTACTGGTCGCTTTTGACAGGTTTTATATTTGTATTGACTTCCTCGTATTATTTCATCGTTCGGTGAAATAATATTAATAACATATTTTAAATTGTTGTGAGCGAAGGTTTTTATCGTTTGATTTATATTCTCATTCTATTTCATCGTTCGGGAGAGAAAATATGACATGTTTCACAACACCTGAGCATCAGTCTTAAGGGCATGTCTTAATGCATTATGTTGATATCTATAGCTATATACTTCCTGCTTGTTGTTTATATAAATACTTCAAGGACATTTTAAACAATGCGTCAATTAGCGATTATTCACATATTTTCATTTATTATTAAATATCAAATGAAAATGCAATACTCAGATATTATAAACATTATAAAGAACACTGTATAAAAACCGTAATGCATTACACGCGTGGTCTAGCCATTACGTAATTCTTAATCCGTTACGTTAAGAAATGCGGTGACGTAATAATTATGTTAGAATACGGATTCATGCTGTTAGAACTTGGTGTATTTTTGTCGTGGAGGGTGAATGTTGGTAATTTTCCCTTCCAGTCGATAAAATGTCATCAACAAGTATACATACTTTACAATAGGAATTAGAACTTTAACCTGGTGAGGTGGCTGCCTCTCAACCCACGGCTCATTGGTTCGAACCCGTCTTGGCCATGGCCATGTTTCTTCATATTCTACTAGTGCTGGTTAATTCAATTAAGCAACGTCGCGGGTTTTTTTTTTAAATATAAACTACATTTTCTCTCTCCACAATTGGCCTTAAAACAATGTTTTAATAACTAACACTCATGGAATATACCAGTGAATTAGAGCAGTGAATTAGAGCCCTTTGTGCTCTAACTGACGAAGTAGGGATTTTTCACTCATTTACATACACATTTACAGTTAAGATTGTTTTTACATTTTTTTTATTATTATATATATCTTAAAAATCCTTCTGCGTAGTAAATTTGTTTTGAAAACGTAGTTTTTTCTCCAGACCGCAACGGTTTATACCATTTTTAAGTTTCTATTATTTATTTCAATTTATTTCCTGTATTGTTTCCCAAACAATATACTATAATAATTAATCATTTAAAGTACGACTTTTAAAATTTATCGGTCACATACCTTTTCTCTGCCCCACTATATAGCGTTAATCCATTTTCTTTCTCCATTTTTATCACACTCTTTCCACTATTGACAATTCCTATTAAGTATAAAAAATGTTAAAACAATTGAATGAGATGATGGGAAAATAGCGAGAAATAAACCGTGTCCATTTTTATCGGACAGTAATCTGCTTGACATATGTTCATTAACCCCTCCAGCATACGTTTAACTTCTCGTCCCTTGTCATTTTAAAGTTCAAATACCATTGTCGAATTTACATGTCATAAATTTGCACAGATTCGTCAGTTGTCATAACTGGTTTTTACCTTTGACTTCATTTTGAATTTTTTATAGTCTTAAATTTGAAACGCACAAAAGATTGAATGCATAAATACATCTTTTGATAAAAACTGTATTTGCAAGTACAAAAGTCACGATTTGAGACGCAAAACTTCTTAAAAAATATTTTCAAATTACAATAATAGATAATAAATCAAATTCGCAAAAAAAACTTGCAGTACTTTCACAAAACATAAAAATGGGCGACAGTCTTTTCTAGCTTTTCTTAAACCGTTTTCATCCATCTGTGGCCACTCGTAAATGAAAAACCTTTTTGCTATCAAACAATCTTCGGATTGCTTTTGCTTTCTTTGTGTAATAGGTAATTTTTTATTTTTCTCCATTACTTGATTTCCTCCTTTTAGAAAAAAAATTACTACATTCAGCTGTATATTTGACGAAACTCCCCAGCTTTTAATTTTGCAGTATTCAGAGACAGCTACCAGACTTGCAATATATATACAAACTTGTAGGTACTACATTTAAGAATAGTCACTATTCAGACTGCATGCACACGGAAGGCCAGTATAGCGCTAAAGAAAACAACAACAATAACAACAACAACTAACAAATATAATTCCAACATTCAGTGGTTTCATGAAACTTTGTCAAATCAAATGAAAACAAAAAATACAGTTCAGTATTTAATGTATCATGTGACCCCCTAGCACAATAAAATCTATTTTACGTTATGGCAGTTACTATAAAAAAGCAGTGAAACACTTAAAAAGTTCAGATTTCTCATAAATTTTATTGTTTTTACTTGCACATCATTAAAGATTGAACTGAAACTTTTTAAAATTGTTTTATGTTGTATTGTCAACGAAAATATTCAATTAATAAATGCAGATGTAAGAACAAAACTTTGAGAATAGTGTATTATAAAGTCAGTTGTCAAATATTTCATTTATAAAATGTAAAAACATTAAAACAAGAAAGTAAAATTTACCTAAAAGTATATATCCTTGATATATGTGTGTAAATTCTCTAAGTATGAAAGTGGATAAAGTACTCCTCCGATTTTATTTCCATATTTTGCACGCTCCATACATCACAAAGTATAAAAGAAACAAGTACTGAATGTAATTATACAACCACTCACGGTCAATTATTGTAGAATGTCGGTTCCATTTGAAATAAAACAATTAACAGCAATTTGGCTTTATTAAGAGACCTTTAGACGTGTCGGTGACATTTCTAGAATATATCGTTATAGTTTGCTTTCGAATGTACGAAATAAATGAGCCGTGTCACGACAAAACCAACATAGTGGGTTTGCGACCAGCATGGATCCAGACCAGCCTGCGCATCCGCGCAGTCTGATCAGGATCCATGCTGTTCGCTATCAGTTTCTCTACTTGTAATAGGGTTTGTAAGCGAACAGCATGGATCCTGATCAGACTGCGCGGATGCGCAGGCTGGTCTGGATCTATGCTGGTCGCAAACGCACAATGTTGGTTTTGTCGTGACGCGGCTTAAATGATAGAGCAAGGGTTTATAAGCGGATGAGTATAATACTTATGGTAACAGATGCTGACACACAAAATGCTGTATTAATACGCGACATTTGTAACGGAAGTTGTGCACAGATCTCTACGCATGCGTTTCTGCTAACGTAACTTCCGGTTACTATTGACATTAAGCAAAAATCTTATTTTTAACCCTTTGTGACTTTCATTTACAGTGAAACTTTAATTATGCAAGAAAGTAGGGTATAAAAAGAAATCGAGCGGACTTTAAGTATTTATGTACGAATATAAGAGTTAAACTAGTGTTTAGCGTTAATATGTAATTATTAGACTGAATTGCTGTGGTTGGTTCGAAGCATCGATTTTTTAAAATTAAAATGGAAATTCATTGAAAAAATTGAATGATAATCGATTAATGATAGAGTCATGTACAATAACAATATCATAGTAATTGTAATCAATTATAAAAAAACGGGGAAAAAAACGACAACAACAACGACAACAACAACAAAAATCATAATATAAACTTAACGTAATAAAGTCTGTTATTTATTTTTCTTATAACCATAATTGATTAAAAAGAATGTTTCTCATTTGAATAACTTGAGGCCGAACTAAGTTATTGATTGGTGTAAATTCATTTTGAAAATAAAGAAGAATATGCTCACGAAAATTTGGCATTTTTCGTTTCTTAAAAAAAAAAATTAAATAAGTGTCGATATAACATACATCAAACAAATATATTTTGACAGTTCAACATTTTAAGACTACAAATACATATTAGATACGAAGTGACGCAGTTTTCGAAATAGATTCAATATATGTTTTAAATTCTTGTAATTCAGACAAACTCAGGGTTCTTGAGGCCTGGGACGAGCCTTATGACGGACATGCTCAAGGTGATAGCGCAGACGGTTCACTACACTACGAAGGTCGCGCGGTCAAGGTCACGTTGTCGTCTGGTGACACAAATAAACTTTCGCAACTTTCGAACTTTGCGATCTGTTTAGGTGCAGATTATGTCGAACACAAAGGTTTGTTTATTTATTTTTTTATCTTATAAGTTTTTGAAAATGAACGTTTTGTAAAATTAATATGATCCTTAAAGAGCAGTGACAACACATTTAAGTACGCGAACATTGCAATAATAATTGATAAAATATCAGATTTTCTGAGCACTCGTGATAGTCTATCATCATTCGAAGTGGTATCTGTCTTTTATTACACAGGTACACATCTATACATTGCCGCCAAAAAGTATTTGGCAGGTGGGTCAAAGGTTCTATTTCCGAACATGGAATTACTGGAAGTAGATGTACCTGTCGCAGTTGAGAGCTCCTATAGTTTACCGTCTGCGTTTTCTGAAAAAGAAAACAGACAGTACCCGTTATTTGACAGTAGCGGAAGAGTGAGTAAAATTTGATACGCTTAAAGAAATACATGTAGTTTTAAATAGCACACTTAAAGAAGTAGTTTCAAAGAGATACATATCATGCTATCCAAATTATGTTGTTCGATGTAATAATCTAATCGATGTAGAGGATAAAATTTATACATTCGTTTTATTCATTGAAACTAGGTCTATACATTCATATTACAATAAAGAGTTAAGTTCATATATGCAAAGTAACAAATTGGCCAATAAACTTTATCCTTTGTAATGAGTATTTGCAGTTTGGTGCCAGCTCAGCCGTCGCATCCGTTTAGTCTGACAATGCAGTCTTTATACTGTTAATAGCTCAATTTTGAAATCCTTTAAATTTTGAGTGGACTGTTTCAAATTTAAGCAGGTCGAATCATTTAAAACATTCAGCAGATCAAGACTGGTGTCCACTGGTGCCACCAGCGTGATGTAGTTTTTGCAAATTACCTAACGCAAGACCTTGACCTCTGAGTTTCCTTTTTGGGTAGTTAATTATTGATACTGTTGATTAAAATTAACCAACATTATTAAATTAGGTCATATTCGAAAATGAGCATTAGTATTATTCATACACACTGCTATTCAATATATATTTTTTCTGTTCGTTTTACAGCTGAATGCCACACTATCTCCCGGTGTCACAGTAGGGCAGTTCGTGTCGAAGAACTATCGTTACTTCCGGTTAAACCCACGTATTCACGACTGCTATATTGATATGGTTTACCACGAGAACAAAATGCTGAAAACATCAGGTAATGGTGCAAAATAAATACACTTGCAATATGTATAAGTAACTCAACTTTCATTAAACAACTGAGCCATTATGTATTAGACCATTTTATTACGGAATGCCGTTAGGGCCATCGCCTATGAATGTGTTGATCTAAAACGCGATAGTCGATAGTACGATGGTGAAAACGCGAAATCACGAAACTTCGATGGTGAAAACGCGAAAGCACGATGATGAAAACGCGATAGTACGATGATGAAATCGCGACAGTACGATAGTACGATGGTGAAAACGCGATAAACTATCGTGTTTTCACCATCGTACTGTCGCGTTTTCACCATCGTAGTTTCGTGATTTCGCGTTTTCATCATCGTAATGTCGAGTATCGCGTTTCAGATCAAACCATTCATAGGCGATGGCCCTAACGGCATTCCGGAATGCCGTTAGGGCCATCGCCTATGAATGTGTTAATCTGAAACGCGATAGTCGATAGTACGATGGTGAAAACACGAAATCACGAAACTACGATGGTGAAAACGCGATAGTACGATGATGAAAACGCGATAGTACGATGATGAAATCACGACAGCACGATGGTGAAAACGCGATAGTACGATGATGAAAACACGACAGTACGATGATGAAAACGCGATAGCACGATGGTGAAAACGCGATAGTACGATGGTGAAAACGCGATAGTACGATGATGAAAACACGACAGTACGATGATGAAAACGCGAAATCACGAAACTACGATGGTGAAAACGCGACAGTACGATGGTGAAAACACGATAGTTTATCGCGCTTTCATCATCGTAGTATCGTACTGTCGCGTTTTCATCATCGTACTTTCGCGTTTTCATCATCGTGCTTTCGCATTTTCACCATCGTAGTTTCGTGATTTCGCGTTTTCACCATCGTACTATCGACTATCGCGTTTCAGATCAACACATTCATAGGCAATGGCCCTAACGGCATTCCGTATTTTATAGCAATTGACAATACGTCAGAGAAGTGATTGCTCCGCCCACTGATTCACGTGACCCGGTCACTCAGAATCTTAGACAAAAGACGGTACCGACGTTTACGCGAAACTACGGAAGCGCCCTGGTGTAAATGTAATATGGTATTTAAAAAGAAATTAACTGCATTCACGCATTAATGATAAATTAAACGTTTGGCAAAGATCTTTTTATATTTCTTGCTGACATCAAGGAAGATGTTACTGACAAAATATCATTTTAGTTTACAAATTCAAAGATAGTTAAAATTGATGTAGTGGAACATATAATAGTAAAATTATATCAATAAAACAGTAACATTTACAAATGTTTTTTGGGATTTTATGTGCGAAATCACTTATATATAATGCATTTGCGCATAAATTGTCAAAATTAAATGAGAAAATTGCCCTTGCGTAACTTTGTTATATGAAATATGATTATATGTTTATTTGTACATTAGATATTTTCGTGATAAAACGCAATATTATTCACTTCAAAATAAATTTCACATATACCATACCTCAACTTTAAATTAAAACCGTGATCAGATATAATGTTATTGAAGCAGATGTATTTAAATATTTAATATTTAATCTTAATTCATTGAGCTTTAATAGAAATATTTAGGTAGAATAATTTCACCTGAAATATTTATTGCATATTTTTTTTTCATTTTATTTGCAAGTACTTTTTTCTACTGCAGCATTTTATTGACAATATGTTATAAACGAACAAAAAAAGTCATATCTTCTGGATATTCCGAGATCTTATAATATATTGTGATTATGAATAGACATCATTGTAATGAAGGAAGGAATATAGTATTTGTTAAAACTTTTTCCTTGTTTAATGCAAGGTGGTATAGCCAGTTTTAACTTTCCTACCTGCTATATAACTTATTATCTTCATATATAGAAAGTTCCTGATATTTTTGTTTTGTGTAAAATGAACTAACTAACTCCATCTGTCAATATGTCAGGATATTTTGTAACTTAGATATACCGTTGTGGCGCCGTTATATGTCGCAACGCCGCTAAATGTCGCACTTGCCGCTAAATGTCGCACCATTGACGCTAAATGTCGCAACCGCCGCTAAATGTCGCAAAATCATTTGCCGTTAAATGTCGCAATGTTAACGTTAAATGTCGCAAGAATTTCCCTTACCGTTAAATGTCGCAACACTACCGTTAAGTGTCGCAAGATTTAAATTCATGTTAAAATCATGTTTAAGTAGAATTATATTACTTTTTAACATTCTCATAGTTATTTTTATTGTAATTTGCCATTACACAAAAATTATCTTTGTCTCACTTGGTTTCTTTAACGAACATAAATATCGAGGTTTTAAAATACTATATAATGTAATCTTTAGGCTAGAAAGGATAATTGATACTAAATTCTCAATAGATAAGTATTTTTCTCTTGTTTATCATTTTCATCTGTAACCCTGATTGACAACAGATAAAAGGTATTATGGTATTGTCACTCTCAGAATTTGGTTTAAGTAATTTCATTTATTTTCTCAGAAACAACCGAATTAACTTTAAACGTGGTTTAGTTGTTCACTATGATCATATGATGCAATATCAAAAGGCAGATAATCCTAGTTATATTTTGCAAAGTAATTCCCCTTATTTTTCTAAGATGTTTTCGCGCTGATTAACCTTTAGGTTACGGCTAATTTCAAACATATTCACTTTTAATTTAAAATACTTATTTTATATGAAAGTACTAATGCATTTCTAAAGGACAGATGACCCTGAAAGTTACTTTTTCTAAAATAACTCCCTTTTTATATTTAAAAAAAAACGATCACAAATATTCACTTCAAACGTGAAATATTGATTGAATATCAAGGCAAATTATTTATTTTAACAGAAACGGCAAATACGTGAAAAAACATAGTATGAAATGCATGGTCAATACCAAAATCGAAAAAAAAATATAAGCCGTGTCACGACAAAACCAACATAATGGGTTTGTGACCAGCATGGATCCAGACCAGCCTGCGCATCCGCATAGTCTGATCAAGATCCATACTGTTCGCTTACCAACCCTTTTACAAGTCGAGAAACTGATAGCGAACAGCATGGATCCTGGTCATACTGCGCGAATGCGCAGGCTGGTCTAGATCCATTCTGGTCGCAAACCCATTATGTTGGTTTTGTCGTGACACGGCTCATATCATGTAGTACTCCTTGATCATGTAGTATTCGATATGCAGTCGGGTGCTAGATATGAGCGAATTTTACGAATATATGCACCGGAATTTTTGTAAGCAGCCAGCCCGCATAGAGCGCGAGACTTGTAACCTCGACCTTGTTGGCTCTATTCCCGGGCAGGCCAACTAAAATTACTGATCAGTCTTTCGGATGATACTTTAAATCATGGTCCCGTGTATGGTTGCTAAAACAACTTGGCACGCTAAAGAAGGGGAAGCTTCTAGAATCGGGGCATCTTTCTATATCTGTAATTGCACTTTCCTCCAAAATATAAAATGACTTGTACTCTTCTGGAGGACTCCCCCATGTGGTCAACCGGTGGCGAGTATAAATAAACGCAAAGTCACACACAGTAAGCAGATGTCAAAGTTAAAATAAGTACACACGATTAAGTACATTTGACGATTTGTCAAACACTATTTGAGCTTTGACATTGTGGCAAGTGATATTTTACTCGCAAAGTCGCTGTATACATGTACTATGAAAAATTCTCAGTAACTATCATATAATAAGAATACAAATAATTGATTAAGCTCATATTGGCCTTTCTTTTTGGCTGAAGACAGCTAGCCGTTTTGGCCAGAGAATTTAGGCGTTTTATATCATTGCTTTGCTGTAATGAAAATCTTAATCTGTAACGCTTCATGATAAATGATAAATATTTCAATGAAATTAAATCTGACATTTTTCGAAAAACACAAGACATGAATTATGCGTCGTATATGTAACGACGATATTGGTTAGATATCTGTAACCACTTTTATGTGCGTCCTAAAATGCGCATGTCGAGTACGTCATAGTGAAGTTCAAATGACCATAAAAACAAACATATGCACAATAGTGTATTTATTTTAAGATAATTTTAAGAACTTTATTTTTCAAAACCAAAAAATGGAACAGATGTGTAAAGAAAAAACATCTTTTTAATTTATTGCAACAATAATATGAATGACCACTGCCTTTCTGGCGTTAAAATGGAAATAAAGCACGCATACGACTAGCAAATTTGATAAAAGCATAAACTGTTTGCGTGAATTTCATCCTGCAAATTAAAATATATTTTAGCTTTTGTGACCATTGCCCATTGATCACTTCCTTGATATAAAGGAAGAATACCATGCAAGTTATCAACCTTCCAAATATGAAATACATTTGTCAATAAATAAAGGCTGTAAAAGTGTAGAAATCTATTTTAGAACTGGTGACCTTGACCCAACTGAACCATAACTCCATCCAAAGGAGAAGACCTCAAACCCATGTTCCTACCAAATATAAAAGACATCTTTCAAAAGAATAATGTTAAAACACCTGTAAAAATGTTAAAATCTATTTTGGCAGTGGTGACTTTGGCCTTTACCCACAGGACCCCCAATTAAACCCAAAGGAAGAGGACCTCCCTTGGCATGTTTGTATTTAACATGAAATACACAATCTTAACAATAGAGGCTTAATGAGCCAAAATGTTTTTAAAAAATCACACCAGTGACCTTGACACTAGAGGCCCCTTACTCCATAAAAATACATGGCCATTAATTGTATCCACCTACCAGATATGGAAGATAGCATTTAATAAATTCTTAAGATAAATCCAACTTACCGGAATAGTTAACAATACAAGGTCCTATTTTCGAAATGAAAAAGGGAATATAACTTGGGAAAATGGATGGCAATATCATGAACTTTTTTTAAATAAGTAAGTGTGGAAATGATGAAGCCATAAGTATAGACAGTTAACTTAAATAAATCCAACTTGCCGGTTTAGGTTAACGATATTCATTCTCAAACTGCTGAAAATGGCAATAAATAGATTAAAATCTATGCAATAATTATGTTACTTGCCATGATCAACTTTTTGTATTGATTAATAAATGTGTAAATTATGAAGCCCTTTGTAGAAGTAGATTTTAGGAAATATCCAACTTGCCGTTTATTATTTTGATCGTTCCATTTTTTAAAACATGACACTAATTTTATGCTGCCAGGCTCCTAGACTGCCAGCTTTAGGCTATTAGACTACAAAGTAAAATGCCCTAAAGCCATAATCATGCATGTGTATGTGCTTTTGCATGACCTTTCATAGTGATTTTACTGTATTTTGAATTGTTTCCATATTTATAATATAAGTCGCTAACTTTAAGCTAGTAGGCTGCCGACTCTAAGCTGTTAGATTGCCAACTTCAGGTTGCAAAGCTGACATCGAGAGGCTGTTAGGATGTTAGGCGGCCTCCTCAGGATACTAGGCTGCCAACGTTAGGTTTACAGGGCGTTAGGCAAACTCTTAAGGTTCAGGTCGTCAGCAATTTAGGCTTCCTCTCCGACAGCGAGACAATTTGCCTCCTCAGTCAACTAGGCCATCAGACTGCCACCTCAGGCAGCCTGTCTCTTCTGTCACTTTACAGACACAATTGTACTAAACTATTTACAGATCATTGCCAGTTTTGCAGTTTCATACAAATAGTAGACAATTGTATAATTATCAATATGTACTTGTATAAGATCAGCTAAAAATCGAACGCAAAACAATAAACATTTATTTACAAGACCGCCTAAATTGTAGCGCAGTTCCATATATAATAAATTCACTCGCTTTCAAATTGAGTAGGCAGATTTAATTAATATGATCCAACAATAAAACTTGAGTTCAACATAAAATTACATCTTGCGACATTTAACGGTAGTGTTGCGACATTTAACGGTAAGGGAAATTCGTGCGACATTTAACGTTAACATTGCGACATTTAACGTCAAATGGTTTTGCGACATTTAGCGGCGGTTGCGACATTTAGCGTCAATGGTGCGACATTTAGCGGCAAGTGCGACATTTAGCGGCGTTGCGACATATAACGGCGCCACAACCGTTTTAATAGCTTTAAATTGACAAAAAAAATCAAAATTTCAATATAAATACAGCTGCACCATTGTCTTATACACATAACTTGTCTAGGGAAAATGGCGGACTTCTCAGACATTTTAGCATGAAACTGATAACGATCGCCGATTGGCTTATCTGTAAGACCCCTGCCAGCTTGATTGACTGGCGGCGTAATGTCAATTTACATAACAGAACGACAGTTAATAGAACAGTTCCTCTTGCCATTGGAATTTATTAACTGTACCTAGCATTGTATTACTTACGGTAAAAATTTACGTGAGTCACACGTGAAATACGCGAACAATAAAAATCAATCGTTGAATAAAATACAAACCCGCAATTACGCTCTATAATACCATATTGATATCAATCGTCAGTTTCCGGCCATTTTCGTCAATGTTCGGGTATTAAAAACACCTCGCCGATTATTGATAATCATCTCGGAAGTAATACGGATTGAAAGTAGGATCGGAAATGTTATGATGTAAACCATGTATCTGACATGCAATTTTAACCAAATTGTTCGGTATATAGTAAAAAACATTTTAGTAAAACAAAATACATTTATTACTTTCGGTTTCTAAGAACATAATTATAAATGTGTAAGTAATGTGCTGTACACATTTATACTAATAAATTTACTTAATTAACATCGATTTCAGGCGCGCAGCTAGCCTATAAAGAATGTGGATTCAAAATAATCTAGGGGGGTCAGGGGGCATGCCCTCCCTGAAAATTTTGAAATAAATGGTGCAATTTGGTGCGTTTTGGGGCCTCCGGAGAACTTTCTTGACCAACGAAAATCCATTTATTTTAGCATAAAAATGGAGATGAATAGCTTTACTTTCGTTTATTTCAACTAGTCTACATTTCACAGCAAGTCTAACTTGCGGCCTTTGCTGGCCGCAAACTCGTTAATGATACATGTAATATCAATATCTATTTCCATGTGTCTGTAGGCGTGCAACAGGGCTAGTCCAGATATCCGTTCTGTGAGCATCGTTGATCTCATGTAGTTTTTCAGGCGTCTCATGATACTAAACTGCCTCTCGGCGGTAGCGGTAGACACTGGCATCGTAATTAGTACAACTAGACAGGTGAAGATGTCTGGATACAGAGTCTTGTTTGTAGCCTTCAATGTGCCAGTAAGATTTGAGGGTTTTGTCCCCTCCAGCTCCCATCTTACTTTCCATCGTCTTTTCAAACCACATTTTTTTTACTAAAAAATTTTTTTTGTCAAAATAATGTGGATTCAGCTGCGTACTCGCGTTTAGGCAGCTACGCGCCTGGATTTTAAACAATAACAAAATTGAAAGTCATCAAATCACAGCATTATTTTACAATTTGTTACATGTTCAATAATTTAACGTTTGTCGGAATACTGTATCAGTTACGAATATTCGAACCCTTTTCGTCAAACTTAGGAACAAAGAAGCAAAAATACACAGAACGGATACGGTATTTCATTCGATCTCACCTACGCTAAGAAACAAATAGTAATTTAATGCTCTCAAAGGTTACGCCCTCTGTTTTTTTGTTTACATCTAAAACCACGTGGTAGAACTACTTTCAGTGAGGTTATTACTGATAATAGCTGAGATGTTCCGATTGGGACACGAGCAATATAACCTCGAATAAAATCGAGCCGTATCATTCAGACGACAATATAAAATATCGCAGTTAGATTTTTAGATATTGTTGATACATATCAGTTTGCTAAAGGGATATTGTGTTATACAAATAAACAAGATTGTCTCCCTCAAATAGGTTGATACATTCATGGATCCTAGGCCTGTGGCTAAAGGCATACACATTTTACGTTTCATTTATTATCGGTAATATTAATTTGTTTTGGTAGTAAAGTTGATAGTACATTAAATCATTATAACCATGTGCAGAAATATTTCGACTTTATTTGTGAATAAAACTGAGTTTATCTAAAATCTGCCATTTAAGTAGATGACACGTCATCAGCAATATTAATATGATTGGTTGCGAAAATTGGATGCCACGTGAGTCAATCAAGGTAGGAAATCTCATCGGTTAAGAT
The DNA here is from genome assembly GCF_026571515.1 of Ruditapes philippinarum. Lineage (NCBI taxonomy): Eukaryota > Metazoa > Mollusca > Bivalvia > Venerida > Veneridae > Ruditapes > Ruditapes philippinarum. The sequence continues at coordinate 167,987 of NW_026851537.1, forward strand.
CCATACTTACTTACCGAAACACCTGTTTGGATGTGCCATTCCGATTGGCAATCCCACCGTCCATCAAGCCCATCCTTAGCTGTTTTTCCCCATGTATATAACGGGTATATAAACGGTCTAAATAACTTTCCGTGCATCCTCATATTAAATGGCACAAAAACAACTCGTGCTTATATTTAGTAGCTGACAAAAAAATTAATAGGTCACTTTTATGCAATTGAAAACGTTTGTGGAAATGAATGCTGCAACTATCGGTCCATTTATTTTAATTTTTATTATATTTATTTCCGTATGACCAGTTGTTACGGGAGTGTTGTGCACACCTGTTTTTGGTCAGTTTTTATATCTGGCTGTCCCCACAGGGTAGGACTTTTAACGGGGAGTTAAAAATCGAAGGCCGCTATTTACCGGGAATTTGTACCGATGTAATAATTAACTGGAACATTACATTCCAATCCTTTATTTCCACAGATCCTAAAGTAGAGATAGAAGTTATTCGAGGTTATCTTTCGAATAATGAAAACAACCGGAAGTTTGACGTCATAAACGACAGACGCTACAACCGGCATACATTAGGACTTGCCATGCAGCTCAAGTACAAATCTTCATCTACTCTGCCTGCGACACACACACCATACAGGTACGGTCATCACTCTCTTACAATTCGGAACTGATTTTATATAATAATGATATCGCATCATTAAAATAGATAGGGAAAAATCGAGACACCATTAAAATAGGTTGGGAAAAAATCGAGACACCATTAAAATGGGTTTGGATGAAATCCAGACAAAATTAAGATATGTTGGGAAAAATCCGGTCCATGAAATTGTATCAGTCCTAACGCCTTATTATTTTAGCAAATATTTTAACTTTGTTCTTTGACGGACATTGCACGGAAATCTCGATCTTACGGACTAGTCGTTGATAATTTAAAGATCATTCTCTCCGGCTTCGAACACGATATTCGAAATAAATAAGTTTGTGGGGGAAAAAAGGGAAATAATTTTTTTGATACTTTTTCAAGTAGACCTTGCTAAAACGTTCCAGCTCTACTGTATATTCATATTTTACATTTGTTGGGTTAATAACTTAATATTGTTTTATAATTATATAGGTTGTTTAAAGTAGCCATAGATAAATGTGCACCAAGGTTCTATCAGGCGAACAATGCAATGGGTATCGGGTTATACCAGGACAGTATATTTGTTGACATGCGGCCCAAGTTTCATATGATGAAACAAAGCGTCGACAACCTTCCGGATGGTGTTGACCGTAACACATTTGAAGATGACGTCATACAGCGATTTAATCTTGCACGAGGTACAGTCATTGAAAATGTTCTGTCATAGTTCGTATATATTCTTATAATATTTACATAGTTGAATATTTTTTTTATTATTTTGGCTTGCTTTGGAATGGGAATCGTTTTACTTTATTGAAAATTTATTATTGAATTCAATATACAGAAATGAGTATAGGAATCGAACTTACTCTCGCTGCCGGTAAATACCAGAATATCTAACTATTTAAGGGGGGTAACCAGACTCTGTCGTAAAGTATTTTAGACTTTTAAAGCAAAGCAGGATGCGTCGACTTGTTGTCATTACAGACGAAACTATCCGACTCTCGGATAACTGTTTAGCCGGAACTCGACAGGGTCTCGTTGCCGCTTTATAGAGTACCCTATGCGTTCGATACGGCAGCCGGTATTCAGACTAAGACTTACAATATCTATATTTTTTCTCATTTTCGATCTGAAAACTTTTTCTGTGAAGTGTACAAATTTTCTTATTCACATTTTAGCTCATTATAAAAGATTGTACAAATTATTTTCTTTACACACTTTCCCCATGTCTTTTAACATTTTTTGTTATGCATTATTTGTCATGCATTATTTGTCTTTTTCCTTTATCATTTTATCTCGGGCAACCATCTTTTTTTCTCGGGCAACCATCTTTTTTTCTCGGACAACCATCTTTTTTTTCTCGAGCAACACTTCTCAGCAACAATCAAAATCTATGTTAAACGAAGGGTGTTGTTCTACAGAGATCGTACTGTATTTCTTTGAATATAGGCCACGTTTATCCTCGGCCATTTATTAATGAAAAATGATTTTATTTTATGCTTTTCAGTGAATTACTGATTTATCCGTGAAAATTATATTTGATATTTTCACAGTGAAAATTATCAAAACATAATTTCACACTTTTCAATGACGAAACTACTTTCTTAAGATTTTCCCCGTGTGGTACCTAGATTTTATTTTCGCTGACAGTTCTGACAATGTCAGGCTGTTCAGAGAAAAGCAAAGCTGAAAATGATAAATAACTTAAATGTCAAAATTAATAAAAAGAAGAAAAATTACTTCTTATCACCTAATACCATCTCTTATTTTTTTATTGTTTCATTTTTATATCCTGAAAAATACATTCCTTCCATATGGAAAACTGCTCTTGATGACATTGGGGCATATCTAAGTATCCTACGAGCAATAACTGCCGTATGCTTTATGAAAAATTGAAAAGCAATGACAGCCATCAGCACAACCCAGCGTTCGTTAGGATTCCAAGTTTTCCAATTTTTTAGCCGCTTTTTGAATGTTTACACTAATTTATTGTCTGTTACAATCCTCAAATAAGTTTTCTTCCTTTTAAAAAGGTGTATGACCCCCGTGTATGACCAACAAATTCAAATGATATCCCTTTGAATCAAACACAATTATTTCCTCCCTTTTAGAATTGGCGACCGCTTTCATTTAACAAAGTCAGGTCTAATATAAATTCGCAGAAGTAACAGAAATATGGGTGGATGGTTACACTTTAATTGTTTGTTTTTATTATTAAAACAAGCGATCATTCATATTTTTTTTAATAAAATGAATAATATCACCGCCATTTAACGTTGATTGTCGAACTTATTTTCAGCCCAATACTTCTTGTATTTAATGATAAATTCGACTAAATGGGGCTCTCAGTGGGGAAAACAGATTTTGATATTAACTCATAACTCTTAGATTGTATATTTTATTGTATATAGCATCACAATATGAATTCAGCTTCTTATACTTGCGAAAGATTATTAAATGAAGTTATATTTCAGGGGGAAAGATAGTTGATCCGGAAAATATAACTACAGCTTGCATATTCCAAACAGCCCCTCAACCTCAGTCCATTGATTTCAAACATGAACACCCGGAGGTCGTGCATCGTAAAAGGTAAAGCAATTTTGATTCACCTTAGCCTTTATTTTACATTGCATATATTTAGTTGTCTTCCTATGTGTATGGAACGCCAGATGTGTCTAAATTAAGACTAGTAGCTTATCATAATCATATAACTTATTATCATGTAACCTTTTGATAAACGAAACCAGTTCAGCTTTGGATACGCATTTTTGTATAAGCTTTCAAATGGACTAGCTTTTTAAGATTAAGGTTATGAAAATAAAATATTTATAATTTAATTTAAACAATATTTCGTATGAACGCACACGCGAAAATACATGACATTTTATCACGTGCTATATTTTCAGACGCCGTAAGAGGGCTGCCGATGACGAGTCATGCGTGCCAACACGATACACGAAATTCTGTTCTTTAACAGAACAGCACAGAAACGCCGTTATAGAAGATATTAAGGGTCAGTTAGATCGTGTACACTATGGCGATGAAAAGGCAAAGGCTAAAGTTCTGATTGCACTAGACGGATGCTTTGGCGATTGTGGAACGTGTCTTGATGGTACATATAAAATTTAGTTCATGATAGTGAGTGTTTGGGAGGGAGTTATCTAGTTGTAACACACACTAACTACAAATGAAGGGGCCCTGCGTTCGAACAAGCACCCTACACTACTTTAACTAAGAATAGTTCGGATGAGACGAGGTGCTATGAAGTAGCGCTTTTCACCTCCTTTAAAGTAAAACAATCATGTTTTTCTCCTGAAATAGGGGTCTTTTCTGCATTTTGCTCCAAATACCAACATTCTAGAGTACGAGTTATTCGCTATTTTAAGATTTTGTTGGCAACTAAAAATAAAAGTTTTAGTCATGTTTTATTTGTTTGAATGATAAACAAAAACTTAGCGACATGATAGTTTCTTCCTTACAAAATATGCAACCGTATTGGCCACCAAATTGTGACCTTTCCATCGGGGATACGTCGTATCTTTCACTCACTGTTTTCTTTAATTATTTTGATTTTTTTAGCATGCATCAGGTTAGCAAGATAAGCTTGCTTCACTAGTGCTTTTAACTAGAAGTTTTGTGAAGAATAACTTCATATTACATGTATTAGTCAACTATTAGTAAGATAAAAAATGTCTTTTTCGTGAGAGATTTTCATTTGGAAATACTTTTACCTAAATGACCATCACTTTTGTTATTCAAACAGGAAAAAAAGTTCATGTTTAGCCACTGGTCTATTTAACATCTTTGTTTAAGCATTAAACTTATTTCAGGTGAGATCTATTTTAGTAAGACTGAACACTGCAACAATTTCCTGCACTGGGTAAACTGGGAGTTACTTAACAATCAACCTGACGTCACCAACTTTTTTGTCCGCTCTAACAGAAACGCCAATATTCATGCATGTGAGGGTGGGAATGATTGTATTGAGAATTCTCCACTGTTTTCTCTTGTTGGTAAGTTGTTCAGAGTAGCGGCGTGGCCGAGTGGTTTACGCGTCGGGCTAGTAATCTAAGGATTGCTGGCCGCGTTTGTTCAGACGAAGTCAGGGGCAAGCCGTTGTTTCCTTGAGCAAGAAACTTTATATTGCATAGTACTGATTGATTCCAGGAACGGCTTCGAGAGTATAAACTAATTCGGTCGCCTTTAGCTTATAGTACGTGCATATTATTGCTATTTAAGTGAAAATTTATATTAAAATATTTTTTTTCCACGAACTATATATATCCATTACCTGCTTTCTTAAAGGTGTATCTGACGTAAGGACTTTTTGTCTACTGCAAATGTGATTCAAATTACCAGTAACGTTGAAGACTATATAGGGATTAATCGGACCGTTGACAAAACATGTCATTTTAATTCTTTTGAATAAGTGTTTTTTTATTAAAAACGCAAACATTATGCTTTTATATATACATCTTTTTTCCTTATAATAGCCCCCTCTGTTGAAAAGGTATTCCGGCGCGATCCGAAAAAGAGCGTAGAAGAGGAGCTGTACTCCATCGCTAATAACCCGAGTCCAGTAATGCGGTTGTTGGAGGATATATACGCCATCCAGGCCTCCGGTATCGTCAAGTTCTGGGTCCGTGATGATACAGAGATGACCGCTTTAAAACGACAGCTCGAGGTATAATGATAATATAAATTCCATCGGAAGTAAATGATGATGATTATTATTATTATTATTGTTGTTGTTATTTTATTGTTATTATTATCATTATTATTAATTTATTATTATTGTTGTTGTTGTTGTTGTTGTTGTTGTTATTATTGTTGTTGTTATTATTATTATTATTATTATATTAAAAATGACATCCGGAGCTATCAGACCTAAATTAAAAGAAAATTACAAACAAAACATCGCATGTCGAAGCATTCTTTTTCTTTTTTTCTCGTAAATTTACAAGTTTTTTCTTCAAATTTAGTGCATATCAATGATTTTAGCATATCCGTTTTTCATTTTTTAACTTCTCAGCAATAAGGTCATTTTTGTAGGTTGTTATGCTTTACAACAAGAACGTGACTCTCGTGCAAATACACGTGGAGCGTTACAAGATTGCACGTGACGCAGTCAGGAGCGTTGTTGAAAAGGCAGCAAAAACAATGGCGCTAAATGGATGCCCGGATGTGTCAAGAGAAACTTTGACACCGTACGAAATACTGGAGGTCCCTTCAGGTAGGTAGCATGTGATGTAAATTGCACGTCAAAATATTTTATATTGAGAGTCTGTGTTCATTTATATGACTATTTTTGTAATCCGAAACTCATACGGAAGGCTCCATATTTGCCTTAACTATTTTTTGAAGAATAAGTCAAGAAATTCTTTTTCAATTGTGTCAATTTGAGCCTAAATGGTAAAGCACAAACCTAAAGAGCTTTACTGGGCCAGTTCAATTTATCGGAGTGGAGGTATTTGAACGCCGGATTCTAAGATGTCAGATGAAATAACATTCAAATAAGTGATTGCTTTCGAGGAATCACCCCTTTTCCTGATCTTTATACATGAAGTTAAAAAGATTGAAGAGAGCATCTTATTCAAATTTGAAAATGAAAATGTTATTGTTGTAGATTTAAAAGTTGTGTTTTTTATTCTAATTGTTACAAAGTGTGCGATATGGGTTATTTTTCATTGCTTTTTTTGTTTCAGAGAAGAAGAAGCGGGCTGCCGAGCCACCTACACTGCGCTATCAGATACGTGATTATCACAAGAACTTTGAGGCTAGATGGGCTGGCAGGCATATCCTACTATAGGCAAATTTGACGCATAATTCCAATTCAACGCATTATAAAAATGTATATGAATTTTTGTGTGGACACTTCATAAAAAATGCACAATTTATAGACTCACTGTTTTTCGAACTGATTTTCATTTTGTATTTTAATATAAAATTCAATACCTTGTAAATATTTTGACGGATCTTCATCACAATTATCTCTACATTTCTATAACAATGATAATGTGTCCATCTTCGATAATCCTTCCTATTTCCACCTTCTCAACTAAAACTCCTCCCATTTTCATAAAAAAATGTGATTGTAAACATGCTCTTGTATTTGTGATTAACATTCTATAGATGTTATTTTATGCCTTTGCTTTGAAACCTTGAGAACAATCTACCAATTTTTATTTTCTATTAGAAAATCACCAGAATATATCATTTAATTCGAGTTACTCACAGATCTATATGTGTATGTGTAATTCACCATCTTATCAATCGTCTATGACGAGTTATAAGTCGATAAAATGAAGGTTTATATAAGATTGTTACGCAAAAACATTGAACAATACATTTTTTCGAACTATTTTATGCAGAAATGTTTTCAATTCTGATCTTCTTAATCACAAAAATGATTCCGGTTACCTCCCCTTCTTGGACAGTTCTTGACAAATGCAAATCACATTAATGTAACGATTGGGATAATTCATCGTTGAAGGCATACTAAACGATTTGGCCTTATTCATGATACCAATTACTTATTGGTTGAATTAAAGTTCAATGTAGTTCAGTTGCCTTGTTCTATTTTTATACTTTACATACTTCACAACGGCCACAAACTATGACAATATCTTTTCCATCTTACGCGCCAAATCTGCATGTAACATGTTGAAAACATTGCCAAGACTCTTTTGATTACTGTGTGTTCACAACAGTAAAATATTTCGTTTATTCGATTATCATATTCGTTTTGTCTTCAGAACACAATATAGATCTAGTCATTTTCGGAGTGCCAGATAATTTGATCTAGTCATTTTCGGAGTGCCAGATAAATAATTCTGAGTGATAGTTCAATTACCGTTCGTGACAGTTTCAAAGTTCGTAAGCCTCTACTTTTCGTTACGACTGTACAGACAGTTGCGCACATTGAGCACCCGTAACCTTTAGAGCTAAAACCCGGCCTATGAATACTGTTTAAGTTAAACGGAAGTTATTATAATCTAAATGGCGACACATGTTTCATTTAAATGGTATAAAATTATATCTAATGAAATATTTTTATAAATCTTATAAACAGTAAATTTATATTGTTTCCATAAAGTTAGGGTCATTTTCAAAAGAGTTGTTGCATAAAATAGTCTATATTATTTAATCAATATCGTAGATAAACAGAAAAGAATTTCCGGAACAAAATATTGTTATTATTTCACGAAGGGTTTTAATCGTTAACAATGACTCTTTTGCATGCGCAATCGCTTTGAAGGCAATATACAAACCATTTCTTTCATACAGGCATTTTGAAGAACATGTACCATTTTTTCAAAATTCAAACAATATATTTTTGCAGCACATATACAGTTTTGTAACTTTTGTGTATCAGAAGTTGTGCCTTTTATTCTGAATAAACACTTTTTTGTTGCATCGCGTCTCAAGTTCATTACAGTTAATTTTAAAACAAAAATCATATAACTGGGTTAACCATCACATTAACATTATTTCAGTCATATACTGACGGGAAGTTAACTTTTGAGCAATCTTGTAAATTCCTGTGTTTTTTTGAGTTTTTTTTTCAACCAACAAATCAACTAGTCCAAAAAACATCTGCCGCGTTCAGGAGTTTAACTTGCAAATTCAAGGTCCATAGATGTAACACCGCAGACTGACCTAACCACGTAGGCCTTTTACCATTCCAGCACACCTCTTTTTAAAGCAAAATAAATAGCATTTGTAGTACCCCACATCCCTTAAAAAATAAAATGTGCAAAACCCACTTCCGGTTATGACGTAGATATAAATATACACGTTGAGGGTCAAACTAAAACAGCTGATTAAGTGATAATATGTGTATCATCATGTGTCTATTTAAGCTTGTATCACAATATTTCATACTGACGAAAAAAAAAAAAAACTTAATTCATTGAAAAATAAATTTTGATCTGTTAGGCATAATTTTTCTATTTTCGTTATTGTCTTTTGTTGCAAATTAAAGGACAACTCATTTGGTCTGTGGGCATCATGATGCGTCTAAAGTCTTTGGTTGTGTATGAAAAATCTAAAACGGTCACTGACTCTGGTTACTTACGTGTAAAAGGAACATTCATTGGGATTTCCAAAGAAAAGAAAAACCTTAATCGCGACGGTCAGCTTCTTTAAGCGGCAAGTTTTTGATCTGAAAATACTTTTAACTATTCGTGATTAATATATCTTATCATTACAGACATTGCTCTTTGAATCAAACATTGTGGAACATCTCAATATGGCTAGACTTGAATCATAGGTGCACGGAGAACGGTTAAGTCTCTTCCAAACTAGCTTTCACGGTGTTCATGTACCGGGCTTAAACTTCTATATCTTTTTGTGCAAAGATTTGAATAAAAGTACCTTTACAATAAAAGAAGCAGCTCAGGGGCAAGTACGTGATCTTTAACAAACACGAACAAACAAGAAACAAAACTATCTACAATCACAGACGTTTATTGTCCTTTCACAGACGACCTCTCTTAAATATGGGTATCCCTTGCGTCCATTTAACAGAACAATCAACTTGCAATCTAGATGCTTTGGCACAAATGGAATATATTAATACACACATTCTAACATTTTACGTAATTAAAACAGTCCCTAAAAAGCAATATTTAATGACAATTACTTACAGAGGTTAAAGAAACACAATCGAAAAAAAACTAAAAGTAAAAATAAATAAAAACTTTACACTGTCTCTAAATAACATGGCATTATATACTGTGCACAGACTTTTAAAATATGAAATAGCCAAAGTGTTTAATATTACAAATAAATACAAGTAAACAAAAATACAGGTTCTGTTACTCAAATTTCGCGTTATACCTAATGGTCAAAATTCCAGTGATAAAAGGCATTCGTTGACCATACACAAACTCTAGACTTGTTACATACGAAATTGATTTCCTTAAAAGAAGTAAAACGCTTTGTGACGTTTTACCAACTTCACATTAATGATTAAGGAAAGCAAATAACGTATAACTAAATACATAGGACCACAATTTGTTTAACATAAAGCTCTTGAAATAAAAACAAGCCCGTGTCTTTAGGTGTACGATATGATAAATTAATCATCTTCCGATATAAATATTAATATTGCACAAGTCCGGCTCGTAATTACAGTTTACGAATACACAACACAATTCCTTAGAATTCGAAAATGTAAAACTTTCACATGACTCCTTTGCAAAACATTTTTTCTGAAAGCTAAAACTGTTAACTAAGTATCTATTAATTCGGATAGTTCTAGAAATCGGACATGCCGATTGCGCTATCGAATTTATAATCTGGTACCCCGCTTCGCTGTACAGTTTCGGTTACGCGCCTCTGTGGTTCCTGGCCAGGGTATTTCGTTTCATGTGCAACACGTGACGTAGTAACGGTCTCACCTTGAGGTTTTTGCCCCGTGCCATCTGAATAATTAGAGCTGGTAGTCTTCTCTGACGAATGAATCATCTGATAGACAAAGGAGTCGTTCCAGTCTCGTTCACCAGGCACTGGTGGCTTCTTTGGCTGACTGTTGTTTATTAAAAATGAAAACGATCATATTTTATAATCAAAGTTGAAAAAATACACACATGTATTAAAAACATAAAGCTACATGCATTTTAATCGTAATAGCTTTAAGAAAATATTGTCAAACACTGATCTGATTTTGAGTGGGTCCAAAATTGCCAAACCAATTGAAAACCAGTTAATATTATTGAGTATTATCATGACGGAGCAAAACGAATTGGCCATCACTTAGTTTAAAAGACATTCTGTACATTGTATGAACGCTTCGGATTGACAGTATCATCCTTAGCTTTTTTGCCTATTAATGAATTCTAAATTCTAAATAATTTAATTTTCTGCCACTTAGACATTAAAATTTTTCATACTGAAAACAAATCGTTTATGATGAAATTTAAGTGTCCATAACCATTTTGCTTCTGTACAGAAAAAAGTACAAAAACCAAGTGATAAAGTTAAAAAAAACATGGTCCAATTACATGGATTATAGTGTATGCTTTTATGCAATAGTATACTGTACGGAATATTTGGAATACATGGTTAACATAGATTTGTGTATACATACAAAGTCATTATGTGTATACATACAAAGTCATAATGTGTATACATACAAATTTACATAAGTTGTATCTAGAAATATGCACACAAGTCAAACCTGATTGGGGGTGAAAATAATAAGGGTGGTACTGGGCTTGTCTACCGGGGAGAGTTTCTTAAGATATTCTTTACACATCACCAGGCCGGGTTCGAGTACAATATCTATACAGGCAACAAAAAATAACAATGCGAACACACAAACTAAATAACGCTTAACAAAAACTAAATTAAAATATGGTACGCTATTAACACACTTTTTCTAATCTACTCTACAGAACGCTGGAGAAACGTCACACAGAATGAAGCATTCGAACCATTCAAAACGTATATTTGTGACGTACAGTTTACAATATACTGAACATTCTTGGTTAAAAAACAAAATCCGGTAATTTCCAGAGTTAAATTATTCTGAATATATTATATATTTTTATGTAATTTTTGTACAATTTCTTATGTTCTATGTTATTGTAAATATTGAAACAATTTCTATTTGCTCTGAAGAAATAACTGAGAAAACGTGCAATTTTTCATGACTATTATTACAAAAAATCAAAACCCGAATTTGTTAAACTTTATCCAAGGCATTTGCAGTTCCACAAAATAAATACAATATTATTGTAATGCAGATAATTATCTATTACGCCCAATAACAAAAAAAAAAAATAAAATAAAATAAAATAATAATAATAAGTATTTATAATGCAATGCTAGTCCAACGTCAATTTCAGAGAAAATTAAAAATAAAAAATGGTATACACCCATGACTACAGTACAACTTGCACAGAGCAACACGTTTCGGGAGTCAAACAACGAAACAATGGTCGCTGTTGATAGGTGTTTCTTTGGAAGAACTGATAAGTTGGTTAAAATAGATGATTTGTATACAAGTAGGCCGTTCTGAGGAGGTTGCACGGTATATCAATTAAACGGTAGCTCTTCAGCGCTTCTTATGTAAAATTCTTCCAAGTATAATTTCCAATAACTATTTCTTAAACGGTAGAAAATTCCATTTATAGAATGCTACCATTGCATATGCATATTGTTCCACAGAGTTGTTCAGAGCATACCGAAAGTGTAACGTTTCTTTAGCGTCGTGTTAGTTAAAATAATTATGTAACATATACATTACACATTTGTTATACAATTACACAAGATTTTTAACATAAACATGTACATGACCATCAGTTCATAAACATTTCACGTAACCATAGCAGTACCAATAAAATGCTACATATTGCAAAAATGCTTAACAAAACTAACAAAACTATAAATGTGCCATGGAAATTCATAGCACGGCATACACACGATAGCTCCTATATATTGGGCAAAACTTCGTTCTTTTCCGTATCAAAGCGGCAATTCGATTCGAAGTTTATTGGGTCTTTTACAAGTATACGGAAAGTGGCGAAGAATGTCGAATATTTACGAGCATCTCACGGATGTATTGCCGTTATGACAAAACACTGAACAGTTAACAACTAAAGGCATTAATGCACATAAATATTATAAATAACGATTTTTATATCTATATGAGACACATGTAAACGAAATGTGGAGCTTACAATAATTTCTGTTCGTACCAACACTATAAAAGTTCAGCTTTAGCGGCAGAAGCCTATCACTGAGAAGTATAATTGACCTTTGACCTTCAGCATGCTAGCTATGTATAACGGACAACAGAAGCAACTAAAACACATGTTTACAATTCGAAGCACCAATCGTACTTAACTGACACCGAATAATTTGATGTTGGTACATAAACTAGCAACCATAACTTATTATGTATAATATAATGTTCAAATCATCAAATGTTAAAACAAGGTTACCATGGATATGATTTCTTTGATGAACAAATGTTAAGATTACATTTATTCATAACAAACAGTTGCCAAGAGACAAAACAAAATGCACGTGGTACTTTCAACATTCTATTAAATTTGGAGCTCATATCAAAAACATTTATCGTTAAAGAGGCAAATTTCTTTGAAGCAGAAAACATTCCTTTTGTTAAAAATGTGTTCCTTTGAACTGTGTTGAAAATACCAAACACACATCAGTTCGCGCCAAATTTTGACAATGCACTATTGATATGTCTATAGTCCGTTTCAATGTGAACCTTGCTATCAAGGAAAAGATTCATCTTAATTAACGATTTTTTTTATTTCAAAGCACGCAAGAACACCGATTGAAAAGAATTGCTTGTTTGAATAACCGTTTATGCTTGAATAAGGACAAAAATCACAGGAATGTGACCATCGTTAGTTGGTACTCTTTGAAACGGACTATATACACATAAAACAAAAAAGAAACATAGCAAGCAAACAAAATTATAAATATGCCATGCCAACATCACTTACGACGGTGAGAGAGCCCGGCCTTTAGTTTGACCAACATAGGAATCCATAACATTCGCATTTGAGTACAGACCAATGGGCGAGTTGTATTGTAAATGGACAACGTTCGGTGCTTGTCCAGCTTGTCCATAGCTACCTGAAACATCATTGAGGGCGGCATTAGGTGACAGGTGTTGAAATGTTGGTGATTGATAAGGGGAAGTCTCAGGGGGAGGAGCTTGGGACCTATAGGGTTTCGGTGGAACAGTGGGAGACACAGACCTATAGGCAGCAGACGGCGAGTGTTGATCCTGTCGCACGGTCGACTGGGCGGAAATTTGTACGATTTTCGGCTTCGGCGCAGTTGGCGGCTGTGGTGAATGCATATGCGGTCGATATGGCTGGTCAACGGTTGCACTCTGGTATCGTTCGGCCTCTAATGCCTCGCGTTCCCATGGCTTCATCATTTTGCTCTCACCACGAAGTGTATTGCTCCACGGTTGCCCGTCCATTTCGTCATCGTCACGTCGGGCGTTAACGGCAGGAGGTCTTGGTCGGGAGGACGTGGGTTTGGGTTGCTGTTGAGGTTGTGGTTTCGTGTAATCGACCCCAAAAGTCGTATATGAACTGTCACCTTGGGCCCGTGCACGACCGAAACTAGGAGTGGGTTTGCGGGATCGCTGAATGGCTGAAGAAAGGAAAAAGAAGGAAAACAAGCATGAGTGGATTGGATTGATTGCGACTACAACTAAGGGGGAATATTTAAAAAATAAATAAATGTACTGAACACAATAATATTAAGGGTATCGTAAAGAAATAAACAAATTTATGAATAAGTACACACCAGTAGATTTATTTCCAAATCATATATATTCGTTTTTTTAAATGTACGTATCTAAAAATAAACATATTTATATTGTAATTTATTAAAATGTCTTTAAAAATGGTAGCTTAGCTATTAAAAAATTAAAGATTGTCACTGTAAAGTTATTACAGGAAATAAAAACACATTTAAATAGAAGAATGTAACGTTTTCATTACATCAAATGATAAATTATTGATTAAATTAGCAGAATGTCACATAATGTCACTACATTTAATAAAATAATCATTGATTTTAAAAGCAGAATGTCAGAAATGTTATTACATCGAATAATCAATAATTGATTAACGTAACAAAATGTCACATAATCAGATGATGTTACTTCATCGAATTATCAATTTTTAAGTTTAATAGCAGAATGTCTCTAAATGTTTCTACATTGATAAGTTAATACATAATGTCTGATATAAATAGCAGAATGTACCATAATGCATCGAATAATACATAATTATAGATGCAATTAATGTAGTCTTACTGTAATGCTTTCCCGCCAAAAAACATCTTACATCGGCCAATATCGTAGCAAATCGGTTATTTCCAGAACGCTATTTTTTTTTCAAAACCTTGGGCATTAAATTATTGACAATCACTCAACCTTTATTGCTATGAACTAGTTCCGGTCGTAAACGGTTAAAAATCATTTTAATACCAAAGATAGTGAAAAATAAAGTTCCGGAAATGACCGATTTATTACGATGTTGGCCGATGTAAGAAATTTTTTGCGGGACAATATTACAGTAAGACTACCTTAACTGGTTGTTTCATCGAATATGTTAATCAAGTTACCGATATAATTTGCAGAATGTTAACGCTTAATCTTAAGTTGAATTTATCTAAGATATACTATGCTCATCCTTGAGTAAAATATCTTAATCAAAGAAATTTCTTGAAATCTATAAAATTCTTACTGAATATGTCTAATTAGAAAAAAAATAATGAACAAACTATGTAAGGGAAGCTGCGTTCCAAACTACAGGTAAAAGTGGTCTTTCAAAAAAAAAAACTGTCATTTTTTGGCACTATATATCACATATATAGTGTAAAAAGAATCTAGTTTGTGAGAAGTCAAAACATGTTTATTTTATATTTACAAAGGGATTGTGTAGCAATTATTTCTAATATCAAATTTGGGAATTGTATATCTCTAATAAACGGAATGTTAAACTTTCACCGAAATAGTCACTACTTATTTATTCCATTTTTGACAGAATATGCCAATGAGCTGATTTCCTAATTTATATAATAAACAGAATGGCACATTTTGCTATTATTGTTAATTATTAATTAATCAAATAAAATTATTAATAAATGTAAACTTTAAATAAAAAAAATATTGAAGCATTTTAGTAGTGTATATAATTATAGAGAAGTAAATGATTACGTTGGAGATATGTAAATAAAGGTGAAGGATATATATGTGTGTACAAAACAAAATATAAAATAAAAAAGTGAATGCACTCAGGGGTTAGAAAAAGCTGTATATAGGAAGCTAATATACAAATACATGTGTAGGTGAGTCTAAAAACCAAAAGGTTATTGATTTAGCTATTTAACGTAAATACACGTCTAAATTTTTTAAAATATTATTTGAAATCCAGTTACAACACAAGTAAAAAAATCTCGAAAATTTCTAATTCGGGAGTTCAGCTAAGACACAGCAAAAGTTAACCTACTAAAAACAGCATGGATTAATCCATGCGTTCGGAATTTACTAAAAATATATTTAGTTAGCTAGCAAATATAGCCTAAACATCATCCAAAGCAGAGTTTTGAGTCACCTGGGGGTGGGCCCCTTTGTTTGCCAAATATTTTTCTCCGTTCCCAAACAGGCGCGGTGGGATAATCATCTTCATCGGAACCCAGGGCATCTAACAATGAACGAAATAGTGTAACAGAACGAAATTATTTAACGAAATAGTGTAACAGAACGAAATAGTTTAACGAAATAGTGTAACAGAACGAAATAATGTAATGTCAGAGCCTTATAGTGAAACATTGCTAAACTTGATTCATCCGAACTGAACAAAACGGAATAAAAGTCAATTACATTCTGTTTTTCAACCTAATAGTGGAACAAAAAATAAAAGAAGAAATATTTATAAACATTGTAGCCTTAATTGTTACAAAAATGGACAAAAAAGTGAAGAACAATCTATTATTTTATGTACAAATCAAAAACAACCTAGTAAACGCTATTAAATCATATTAAACCACCTTAATAGGAAAGTGTTTCATATAAGCAATAAGCTTTCTTCTTAATCCTGGATGCAATTTATGTATTGTAATTTTGTTTGTAAATATTGAAGAAGAAATAAATATCATTTAAACCAAACCACCTTTATAGTGCTGAAAATGGCGAGAAAAGAAAGTGTTCAAGAAAGGGAGAACAATTATCCTTTGATACATTAAATTTGAACGCAGATAATTATCTCCCTGCAAATAACAAGAAATTCAAAATTCACAGAAATTTCAGAAGAAAATAGAGATATAAAATATTTTGGGCATTGTCGTTTCATAAAGCAGACGATAATATTCAGTACTGCTGTTTAATGGTTTCATGGTAACGTGAAATACTCATCTTTCCGACATGACATTCATTGAATGATTGACAATTTTGCCTACAAATAAAACAATTGCTTATCCTTGAAATATTTTATTCTTATTGATTGCAAGGCTGAAAATTGGTCAAAAACACTGATTAATACTGGATGTCAAAGAAAAACAACACAAGGGTTGTTGGTAAAAGGTGAAGCAAATGGTTGAAGATTTCAGGAATAAAACTTTATACATATATAAAAAGATATTTTCAGCACGTAAATCACGTGATCAGGGTATCCAAATGCACGCGAGCTTTGAGAAAAGTTTACCATGGGAAAACTCTCGATTCAAATAGTTTTTTTAACCATATTTTTCATATAAATAGACCAAATTTCTATCATTTCATTGCAAACGACAAATTGTTATGTGCTTTTTCTACCTTTTAAAGGCAATGATTTGAATTTAGTTAAAGCTTAGCAATTTTCTCAAATAATTCAATCGAAACCAACGTATGCACCAAATATATTTAAATTTTTGACAGTCAAAAGACTTTTGGTAAAAACAATAATGCATCGTGAATCGAGAGACATATCGGGTGCGCGCGCAACCAAAAGGCAACAAAGGTACAATGGTCGGCAATTAAGTTTAACTTGAGTTTAGGTACAAGCTTAACTTGAGTTTAGGTACAAGTTTAACTTGAGTTTAGGTACATATAGTCTGCATTCGTCGATTACCTTTCGGTCTAGGTAATGCTGGCAACTTGAAATAAAGCTCGGTTTGATATTCTAAATATAAATGCAATGTGATTAAGAAAGAAATGCAAAAATAAATAATAAAAATAAAATAAAATTCCGCTTCAGCTGATTTAAAAAAACAAAAAAAAAAAAAAAAAAAAACAACATCATTTGAGTGTGAAATCTTATCATTTGAGCTTGAAAAAGTCAAAAGAAATATCACGTGAAATGATTTACAATACCATACTAGCATTTTTGTCGGGCCATTTTCAGCTTTAATGATGTTGGAAAACCTCAAACAACACTATGTGCATGTGTATATATTTTTCAGACATACCTGGGCGAATGAGTAGAACCATCGACATTCTATAAACAAGCTAGAAACATGTAGCTTAAAACATGAGATTATTCAAAGTCGTTAACAGGATTTGAAACTGCAACAGTGCGAGGGAACATGAACCACTTTGCTCATTACCGACACGAAGACACTTCGTGTGTATATTGCAAGGTAAAAATAAAGTAATTTGAAAATGATAGTAAACAGAATAACATAGGTTTCACCATTAAAATATACTTATATAACGAACTAAAAAAGGGTGGTTCCAAATATAAATTTAATAAAAAAAAAGAAAAGAAGAAGTGAATTCATTAGTTATTCTCCGAAACGTAAGTTATATACAAAAAAGAGAGTGGAATAGGTTTATTAGAAAAAAAATCAAACCAACCCCAAGCTTTACAAGAAGTAACCCTTAACCTGCTAGAACCGGAAGTGAACAGTCTTTGCCACCACTATGCGGTCAGAACAGTATGTATATCCGTGCAGTCTGACATTTTGGTAACACCAAAACTAATAATGCAATAGTAGGATACTACGTCATCGCGCACCTGCAAAATGCTCCCAATTTTGCAGGTGCGCGATGACGTAGTATCCTACCATTGTTCTGGACATTTTAGAAATGTAAGCTGTTCAAGTTTATGATATAAATTCAGCAGGTTAAGGGTTTAATGTCTGAACGGAAAGCAGCGAAGCAGCTTTACTAAAAGTTAATGACGAAAAAGCCATGATTGGTGATATACCTGGTGACATACATATAGCAGCAAAATAAAATCCTGATTATTATAAGGAACACGTGGACGAAACTAAAGAAAGAAGTGAAATCGAGAAAGCAGTATCTTGCTTTTCAATAGCAGTAGATACGAAAATACTTAGTACATTGATAGAATTTGAAAGTTGGAAATTGCGATGGATAAGAGGTGTGTTATCGTACTTACTCGGCGGTTGTGGCGCCCCCTTCATAAAGTTTCTCCTCCTTTCATTAACACTTCCATAATCCTCTTCCTCCACACCCCTCTCCTCTTTGAATCCAAGAAAATAATTTTCAGAATTAACAAAAGAACTTGGACATTAATCGCTTTTATTTTGTAGAAATAATTACCCTTTTTCAGTAAGTTCAATTTTTCAGTACTTATTCGAAACTGTCATATATGTTACGTTTTAAAAACTATTGTAATATGAAATAAAGCAGGGTTCACACTGCCCATCATTATACCTATATTAAGCACAAATAAATAATCGGAGACTGATCATACTTGATGTCGTCAAAAATGATCAGGTCTTACTGGTCTACCTTGGTTGCCATAGCTCTGGTTTTCCTACCAGAAAAATGTTAACAATTCGAGGAGGCACAGAGAACCAAGTGTTCCAGAAGGGATCAGGTTGTTGGTAAATTTTGGTCGGGTTAATCAGAAAATCATTGTACTTAGATATATTTTGTTTGGATCTATACATGTTAAATTGTCGTGACCCGATCAGCTAGACCGCATTCAGACCATGTAGAATTGATATCATACAAGGGTTCTGTTTGGATCAGAATAATCGGAGAGAGACATGAATTTTTGTCGTCATATAACAGTGGGTAATGTTCGGCCGGCGATGGTAGCGGACGTAAAGTCATGTCAGAGGCTGGGTTGTCAAACTTTGTCTTAAGTTATGGTCAATCAATGTGATCAGATCGGCAGTGTGAACTCTGCTTAATCGAAATCCACCAATTCCCATACATTTTCAAAACGTGTTAGATAAGTTTCTGTATAGAAAGACTTCAGATACCTTAAATGGAAAATCCTAATCAAAGAGGTGGAGGAAGAAGAAATGGCGAAATAAATGCAATTAGTTTTTGATAATAAACATTATACATTGTTTGTGAAGTATCAGATGCTATAATATAATGTAATTTGAAAAGAAGACACGATTGAAAAGGTCTTAAAGTTATTTAATATTAAATAATTATTAAAATCTATAAAAGTATGCACAATATTAAACACACTGTAATATGTGCCTATATATTTCTTACATGTATCATAGTTATTTCTATAATAGATCTAAACAAAAACAGTCTTCTACAGATAAAAAGTGGGAAATGGTGGTGTTTTAATCTATGAATTAAATGGGCAGTGAATACCATGCTTTTAAAATCAAACATTAACTTGTAACAAAATAACTAGAACAACAGCACACACACAACATTCAGCAATACCTGGCTGTTTCACTGGAGGGCTCTGTGGAGCAGAGAACTGAGTTTGACTTTGAAAAGTCTGCTGCTGCTGGTAGCTTTGTTGTTGATGTTGCTGCTGTTGCTGTGGTTGGCCACCGTAGTCATACTGGTCTCTAGCCGGTACCGGCGCGGCTACGGGCCTATACTGAGTTTGTGGCGGTCTGTGACCAGCCACCCCGCCATAAGCCGAACCAAAATCCGGCCCACCTCCTCCGAATTTATTCAGAGTGACCTTCTTTGGCATAAATCCGGCCGACATGTCTCTATTTGGCTCTGTGTGTTGTACTAGTTTCGTCGCTGGTTTAGGAGGAGATGGTTTCTGTGGCGAGATAGGGATAGTTCGAGTCGGAGATTGGGGACCTTGCTTTCTTTGAATTGGAATAGTAATCTATAAGTAGAATAAATTTATGAGTGCACTGTTGTTGAAGCTAGATATCTAACTTGACAGTTAGAGACATGTATGGAAATGAAACAGTTTTACTTTTTACATAATTCTATGGTCAGTGGTTTAATAGAAACTTTATAATGTACAAATAGACGAGCCGTACTGTGTTCATTACTAACATTTATTGTGTTAAGGCGTCATTACTTTTTAACATTCACGAATCGTCATAATAAAGTTATAAATCTTTCAGTGCAAAAATGGATGCAGGCAGTATGTCACTGTCCAGAAACATTTCAAAATACATGAACAAAGAAGAGCAATATGATTATGTAATATATCTTTTCACTTAATTTATCGTTTTGTATGCCCAAAAAATATCTAGCAAAAACAAAAACAAAACAACCCAACATGTATGGTTAAATAAGCATTAAGTCTCTTTAATGTATTGTAACATTCGCACTTGCTTTTTAAAAACTATTTAACAATCGCACTGAAAGAATCGTACATCTTATATCACCAACATTTTATCCCGTTACCACCAGAGGAAGATAATAATTATATATATTATGATAAATTATAGAAAATGTAAACAAACAATTTTTAAGTTAAATAAAAATTATCTCAAATCTGGAGGCATGCAGCTTTTGTGGTACCTGAACCATTCGAATATTATTACATAAAATTTCTTATGTCAAAATATCTCTTTAAACTAATGTACAAAATTGAAAATTATTTTCACAAATCGTGTGTCTCTTGTTTAAACTAGAATAAAAAATGTAAATAAGTAAATATACCTGTGGAGCTCTTGTAGGGGACTGTGGGAGACTCGGTGCCCGGGTATCAGTTGCTGGTGTCAGCGGTTTGATGGTAATGTTTCCAAACGGTCTATAAATACAAAGTCAAAAAAACAGGTTATTACAAGTATCTATTACAACAATCAGTATAATTTTTACATCCCGTTATTTGTAATACAGCAGGACAACAGAGTATAAAAGTATAAGTTTGTTTTGTATGATGTATCCATGACTCAGATTTCATTCAAAAGCTTTTGCAAAAACAAAATGACATTATCACAAATTATCTACAAAAAAAAATCTAAAATTTACAATTTTCATGTATACACGATGAATACTTCTTAAGCACGGTGCTAGGGGGCGTGCACAGAAGTTTTCATTTACGACTGCAGCCCATCAAATTTGCGGTTTTGGATGTTCTATAGAGATTCCGTGCACTTTTTTGATAAATGTTATATTCCCCAATTTCAATCGACAGTTATTCAGAGTAAATCTCTTTGCAACCGGTGTTACAAATATTTGTTAACCTGAGTATATGATTCAGAGCTAAAGACAACGAATCTTATATACACATTGTCTTACCTTTGTACTAGAAATTCTATTTGCCCACCACCTCCACTGATCGCATCCTGTGCCTGCTTGTGTGTGAGATTGCTTGTGTCACGGCCGTTGATGGCAACAATGACGTCTCCTCTATGCAATTCACGCTCCGATGGGGTATTGGCGAACACCTGATAATATATAAAAAAGAGGATCTGGTAAATGATTATATAAGAAAGTGGTTTTTAAGTGACTGTCATAAGTAAGTATTTGTTATTCAGCATATTAACTAGAGACACAAATTAAAGTGGTCCATCGATTGATCTTTAAGGTAGACCATGGGTAATGGGCACTATAAGGAACTGTAAAATTAACAACATAGGACAGTTATGTGCATTAAAGCAAGTGATTGTTATTCAGCATAAACTAAAGACACAAATTAAAGTGGTCCATTGACCGATCTTTAAATGCAAGGTGTTTCTGCAAGAGTTTGCCATTCTGAGGGTGTTTTTTTTCCAGAAGATACACACGGTATTTTATTCATTATAAGACCACATAAGTTCAACCAACTTCAGTGAGCACTTATTTATAAATCATTCGATTAAAAAATTATATTGCTGTTAGTCATAATGACAGTTTTGTCATTCATAATACATAGAAAATGCCAAAAAGCATACAAACCAATACACAAACATATAATGACTATCTTACCCTACAAAAGTCGCCTTGCCAACTTTAAGCTTTTAGTATAAGTTACACAACAATCACTTATTATCAGTAATTTACAAAAAAACTTTATAAAAGGCAGTTTTTCGTTCCTTTTTATTTTTTATAGAGATTACATTTTAAGAGATTAACGTTTCTTTTGTTTCAAAGTTACAGTTACGTCTTACAAATGTTATGCTTTCTTTAGTTAATTTATTTTTACATATTTCTGTACATAACATTTACACGTTTCCTTTTTTTCATTCACATACTTCTCTTCTGATTAATTATCTTGATTAAATATAATAATCCTAGCCTACTTATTATAATAGTTGTTTGTTACCCCGGTATTTCGCGTTTATCATTCACCTTGGCAGATTGACAATAGTTTACAGTATTATATAGAATATGAGTGCTCTTTTTGTGTGTATAACACAACGCAGAAAGTCTGTGAAATGCATTTTGCAAAGGAATTTGACTTTTAAAATATGTGGTTTATAAACACGAAGATAAAAGTTATGCAGATACAGGTGTGAGTCATGCCCAGGTAACACATTTAGGAACATCGAATGATATAATCTGATCTACAATTTTGAAAGAAAACAATTTACCCATTCTCAATCGCCTACCTGTTTACAATAGTAATCTGACGACGAAAACAAATTTTTGCTGCAATAAGGCACGCAGCCTTCAAAGAATAAAACAACAAAAAATGACTAACGTTAAAGTCACCTTCTCTTATCTTATTCTATACACAATATACACTTACTTATATTATGCCAAATGTCAGTATCAATTTAGTATAAATTCATCTTTACCCTTTTAAGAAAATACCATCATCCTTTTCAAAATTAATTCCCCAAGGAGAAAGCCATTACACAGAATAACTATAAAGAACATATCCAAAAAGCGCTATCAAATTAGGTGATCAAATACTGGAATATAATTTGAGGACTTACAGCAACGAGCAAAATGTAGCATCCTTAATCATGTAATTTTTTAAAATACCTCCTGCACGATCGAACTCTATTGGATATCCGCACTAAACCTGAATCAGTATATATTACTCAGCAAAATCTCCGACCTTTGCCTCCTTGTAACTTCCATGTAAAATTCGGAGTCAAGAGCAGGTTACATCAATATATTCACATCAGTGTGCGTGTTTTAAGAACTTTAAAACAATTTGGATCGGATAGCAAACCAATATCAAATGGCATCTTTAAGTGTCTTCTACCAATGAAATGATGTTGCATTTATGTAAAAGTATTGAAAAGAAATTGTTGCAACCAAACATATATCCACGAAAAAATATCTATGCCACATAATATAAAATTACATAAATGCAGATGTACATAAATAAAGATCCAATGTCAATAAAAGTTGAAAAAGAAGAATTCTAACAGTCAGAGAAAAATGATGTTTTGACAAAAGTCAGAACAGAAAATGAAATGAATATCTAGAAGAAATCATCGAATATTCGTTTCTTCAAGAAGTAAAACATGACTTACAATTAAATTTATAGTCTGCGCTAAATTGGTTACCAAAACCAAAAAGTATATTCATAGAAGATCAAGATGATGAAACAAGACTGGTCAAATGGATTGTTCATGCCCTAATTATCTAATTTCTAAAATGAATAAATATTTCTAAATAATATTCAAAAATTGTTAGACACAAAAGATCATATAAAGGTCCGAAGAGATCATTTAATCTTTCAAGGTTGCAACAAAAGTAACTCTACAGTGTCCAACGCCATTACAAATGGAGAATTGGCCATTATGAAGGTCAAGTAAGCCTTCACATGTGTCCGACAGATTCTATATTGCTGGTTATGGAATTTTATGGTTCAAGTAAAACTAAACCTTTCTATTCTAAATCTTAAACAGTTTGTCCATTAGGCAAAGCTATGGATTTAAAGGTAAGTAGAAATTATCAGAAAAAAACCCACCACGTAACAGACGCTTGAGATTCACGCTCTATTGTATAAATAAACAATAATTAGAGGGCAAATATTTGGTAGGTACATTCTTACAGTGTATAATATGCTAAGCTGCTCTTTCATGTTATAATTAGAGAAAGAACACATGTGAACACTTACTTTAAGATAAAATATTGTGAAGAAAATAAATACCCTTCGTTACCTTATTTCCATCGGTTACAAGCTGTCCCAATAGAGCATTACTAGGTCATAAAAATATACAAAACAAATGAAAGATGGCTTTAATGATGAGGGTAATCAGCAACATTTTATCCAAATGATGGGAGTATTATCATGTATTCAGTATAGCATAAAACTCAACGGAATTCAAATAACACTTGCTGAATATAAATTAGCTTTGACAGTAATAAAGATCCTGGCGGAACTATGCTAAGGCAGAAATGGTTAAAACATCTTAGATGAAGCAAGTTCCAAATATCCAAGCAGCAGCCAAATATTATACAGTTTCTCAATAAACAATAAATGCGTATTAAAACGTACAACAATGAAGCATAAACCGATATTTTCCTAAAAACAAAAATAAGAAATTAAATTCAGAAAGAACAATAACCGATCAGACAACATTTAAAGCAATTGGCGAAAAACATTTGCAGCGTCACATATTTTTACGTACATGAATGGTTATCGGCGCACTAGATCGTCGTGACGTTAAAAGTACATTAGACGTCATTGCCATAATCCACAGTGAAATGGTATAACGGAGCGATTTAATCGAACCACAAAGAAGGTCACTCTCTCACTACATAACCGACTATTTTATAATAATCACAAAATCATTTCGCGTCTTAACTATTCGCAATATAAATATAACAATCTACCTGCTAATCAGAAAGTGTAGGCTATGTTTATTCTTGGCATAGGCTTTCGCTGTTAATGATACTACACGGTTGTTTTTATCCCGGATATTCTATTCTGAAGTATGGTGTAGCTTTTGAAGAATATTGCTTAAGATATTTTGTATGCTTACAATTGGTTTTCTCGTTTTCACCACAAACTTGTTGTAAATGTCAAGTAAATACCATTCATAACTTACTGTAGTAACCCAAATAAAAATACTGTAATCTCAAACTAAAATGTGAAGCTGGATATTTCAAATTTTCATGTCGATTTCATAATCATCTACGGCATAATCGTATACTCAATCAAATCATCAGAACTTCTACACTGCTTCTTATATAGTAATTTTTAATATTTTAGATCTACTTGATTTCATATTCATATTTTGGAACACCTGTCAAATATCTGTCAAAATGATGCATAAAACATACACAACTAGTATTGAAAACAACATATGTGCTTAGAATAAATAGATAAGTTATGAAATAGTTGACCTCTAAAGGTTGCCAAACATTCTCAAAATGAACATATTGTAAACTCGCAGACTCGCTTGGTTACCGGTAAATAAAAAGAATATCATTATACTTGTAATATTGTTCATCTTTTTATATTTTTGGGTGACTAACTGACCATAATTTATTCAACATTTGACTTTTCTGTTACGTTTGTACACGTCTTATGTTAAATTTTACCGTTTGGAGTATGTCAATAAATTGCACTTGGCATAAACATTAGGCTGAAATATTATGTTTTTTTTATTCAAATTTTATTTTTGCTTCTTATATCTTTTTTTCTAATATTAAAATCAATATAAAAATCTATAAACCGTCATATTTTAAAAATAAAAATATCAAAACTTGATGAGATTGTTCTCCGGAAAACGGATTCGTCTTTCCAAATTCCCTTATTTGGTTTTTTAAATGCCGCTACATATCATATATCACATCGCTTATTTGAAACCGTTGCATTTAAACATATGTTAAATATTTCTGTTCTTACTCAATTAAGGTTCATACTCCAAGCTGCGTGAGAACATTAAAAAATTTGGTCTAAAATACATCTAAATTGTATAATTTACATGTTTTTTTTTCAAAATAATGTGTGATCCCGAACATTTTTTTTTTCAAATTTCTTTTACTTAGTAATCAGTGAAAATCCATAGTTTAATCTCTCTCTAACTCAGTTTC
This sequence comes from Ruditapes philippinarum, assembly GCF_026571515.1. Lineage (NCBI taxonomy): Eukaryota > Metazoa > Mollusca > Bivalvia > Venerida > Veneridae > Ruditapes > Ruditapes philippinarum. The sequence continues at coordinate 194,227 of NW_026851537.1, forward strand.
TATCAACTTCATTAAGGAATGTGTTATTGCTAATCACAGCTGTTTCTAATTTATTTTCCATAGCGATGTGTACATCAGTCAGAATTTCACTGATTATAAATGTAACATATATATACATGCATCATAAACCTGTTCCAACACTTGTTCTAAAATAAACTCCAAATCGTCTACAGGTAAATGATGGTTTCTCACAAATTTCCACATATCAACATATATAAACACGTTTCTGTACATGATTGAAAGTAATGTCAAAGTATCTTACTTTAATTAGTTCTAAGAATTGCCTTAAAATTTATATTAGTTGTAGATGCTAGTATAGTTTTTCATCTTAGTGTAGTTGTATTTTATTTATTCTCCGGGATCATAGACTCTATTACGTGAAGTGTTGAATATTGAGCGTGGGAGTTGTTGCACATTTCACATCCTCTTTTGAACCCTTAGTCAATGCTTTTTGTTTCCGATACCATCCAGGTATTCCTTCTTCACATTTGTTTCTAAATACGTATTTCGTTCATTTTTTAAAAAGAGTTTTTATTGAGCTGCTAGAATAATGTGTAGATTTTAAAAAACGTTTCATCGAAACAGATGTTTGCTTTGCTTGCATACATGCCTTAAGAATATTTGTTGCCATTTGAACACATGTCGGGGGTTCAACTGTTTAGTAACATCATTTAACACATTAGCATATTTTTATATTTGTTTGAATTTTTATGGTCTAAACCTTTCTGTTTTTCAACAAATTATGTTATTGTTTCACATTATTTTATTGATACAAATGTATAATTGATTTAATATAATTGATAATTTGTGTAAAATATTGCACTATTTTATCTTATCCTGGTGTGGTTTATGCAAGAACAAAGGCTGATCATGTGACTGTGAACCTTAAAGTATCAATTGTGGTAACTTTACAGCAGATGGTTTTTGAAAATTAAGCTTAAGTGCAATTTTCAAAAGTTAAAATCACCATGGTTATACAATTAAAACATAACCTTTTAGACCAGAAAATACCGTTTTATAAAACTTCAAAACACAATTAAACATTATTAGCACAATTAAACTCATACCTGTTTGGAGCGATATAAAAGCAATAAACAAGGGCACCTAAAACTAAATGCATTCCTGTATGATTGCTAACAGCTGCTTTAACTGCTATAAATTTAGATAAAATGTCAATCAAGTGGTGGAACATGTTTCATTGGGAAAACACCTGAATCCGGGGGATCCTGGGGTTCATTGAAAAAAAAGAAAAAGAAGAAAAGAAATTAGCATTCTCAAAATGAAAAGTCGCTCGAAAAAGTTGTTCTTACATGCAGGAGGAAATTGCGGAAATTAAGATGAATTGACGCATTGCACGTGTATAAGCAAAATTCTTTACATACTTTTGTTTTGAATTAAATTTGGATCAACACCATTGAAGTCAATCGGACGCAATTTTAAGTTTTTCTAATGATATATATTTATGGCTTTATAGGAAATAGAAAAAGAAACACATTTGTTTACAAGGATCACATTTGAAACTAAAGAAAATTGATACAATTTTGGGGTAGATTTCGTTTTTAAACTCACTGAGGCCTTATGACAAGTTTCTTCTTTATTGATAAAAGATGACCTAAGAACCCATTCCTTGCAAAGTGTCACACACAAGAGTCACTAGATAGAATCCCTACATGCAATATTTCAACATCACGATCAGGTTTCGGACCAACAATGGTGAGCGGCTAACCACTAACTCACAGTCTCTGATATAACACGAGACTTGATTCAGAACGATGTTGTAAACAATGTAACGAAGGTTCCTGTACACATAAGTTGTCTGAGCCAAAATATTCCGAGGCTTTTGTATCAACAATGGAGAGATAATGTCCTTATGCTATATAAACATGCATCCTCTTTTCCAATCTTTCCATCCTCATATAACAAGGCTTATAGTTGATTGCGTGGGCAATTTTGATTCAATTCTGATTTCATAAGCAATGAGATTTGTATCCAACCTTGCATAATTGCATAAAGAGTTTACCTTTTCTTACTAATTACTTACTAATTTATAATTCTTACGAATTCGATGTTTACAATATTTTATCTTTTCTTTACGCTATGTTGATAAATGTATTTGCAAACTCACATGTATTCGATATATGATTTTGATCACTTACACGTTTTCTATGTATTTACTTTAACATTTATTCGTATTTGATGCATATTTTGTGCGCTCTAACACGTATTCTATGTATGAATTTGCACATTAATACACATGTATTTATTTTCGCACTTACACTTTTTCGATGTATGATTAGACCTACCTTTAAAATAGTTTCTGACTGCAATTTTTCTGAACTTATTTTTACAATTTTGTGTATATATTCCTAAATAATGTGCTTCCTATTTTCGTTTATTGCGTTAATATAACATTGTCTATTTTGCAATTTTGTGGTATATTTCTGTTTCTCAAAATGCATTTTTGAAATTTTAAATAGCTTAATCTGGAAAATGTAAACGAATATAGTTTCCTCCGCAGAATGAAATGTTGAATAGCTAACTGCTCAGAAATAGTACTCTTATTTTTAAAACGTCTTCTCAAAATAAAACAATTCCGGCATATTTTTAGCTTTGGCAGGTTCCGTGTCTCGAATTTGATTAGCATCATTAGTAAGATAACTTTACAACATAAACTCAAAACTATGGAAAGCCATTGAGACCGTTTCAGAATATCGTATTATGTCACTATAATTGTTTCTTTTACCTTGAAAATGTTTCAACGGAACAATTCTTAAATATATCATTTATAATCCATGTAAAATCCTTGCAGCTACAATAATTCTTTAATAATTGTGTGTCAGAAAAAAACAACGCTTTTAAACAAAAGCAATAAAGAAAGCAGAAGGTAATCCAACAAACTGTCATGTTTATATATGATCCACCCTTGATAGCTATCAACCTAAATACCTAAATCATCTATAATAAATCTCATTTTCAGAATATTTGAAATACTTTGTTCTAAATATTTCAAAACAGACATGCGGTTATTTTTGCTTCATTTACATTTCTTTTTATCAAGACCACGGAAAAATGTGAACTAACTGAAATTTGTATGGAATCTTAGTTAACTTATTGAATTAACACCCTTAGATATAAATGGTGTTTTAGAGCATTTCCATTTTTTTTTTGTTTACGAAATTAAAAAAAAAATGAGCACTTTAAATCGTATAACAGTTGTTTTCATGTAAAATTTATAAAAAAAAACCCCACTTAACCCGACAAATGACCAGAAATATGATATTTGTTTTCAATATTTTCATGTCGTTGTAAAAGATCTTACATACGCTTCCTTGTTTTCAAGGTCACTTGTTAGAAGCTAAGAGAACAATCTTTTTTATATCTAACATTTAGACCATATTTTTTCTCAGAACTTCTGTGTTGAGCAATGTTTTTCAATCTTATAAAATGATCTTTTCTTATACATGATTATATATATTTTTATATATTCAATTAAAAAGTTACTCCCGTCGCGATTTCATAGCAAATTTCATAATTAACTACTTTGAAATACAGATCCCATTTTTATGAATAAATAATACAATAATCTCCAAAACAAAGTAAGGTATCCTTTCGATTATATCATCTTCTTACATTAAAAGAAGAAACACACTTAAACTCCCCAAAGAGATCATGATATCAAAACTTTTCTTTTAACGAACAAATTTTCCGAATTAGACATGAAACAATTACCTGCACGCATGCCTTCAACACTTCTGGCGCTTGTGTGTTGTGTTTTCAGGTAATTATTGTGCATGTTACATCAAATTCTAATAAAATTCTGGTATAATTCCCCTGGAATGCATACACATTTGGATAGGTATATAAATATTCTAATAAAGATGAAATCGTTATGCAATAACTGATCCCTGATTGATTGATTTCAAGGTCATTTCTGTCTGTGCTTTGAATTATTTTTACAGTTGAATTGTATACGCGTCTAACAGAATAGAACTCGGGTGAATAACAAATACCATGTATTAAGCTAGCTATTTCCTTCATTTACAGAAAATGGTGACCTTCTAGTAGGTCGTATTCTGTATTCTTATTTTGCCACAGGTACGTAATTAAGCGTTGCATATTTCTGGTATATACGCAAGAAGATAGGATCGGCTAAGAAAGAATAGTGGTTACATATCGGCGGGGCTTATCAGTACGTAAATCTATTGATGTTATGATACAGTTAATGCATTTAGACGTTCAGACAAACCTTGGCATATTGTTTCCATCAGAGAAGTAAGTTCGATAGCTTGATATACACAATAAGTACTCAATTTTTAGAATTTACGAGTATCTATTACGCTTAACATAGTAATATTTACAACGTGTTACTCGTACGATATGCACCTACACAGTTTTGCATAGCAGATACATTTATGATTTCATTGTTTTGACAGACTGCCTACGAGGTTACGTAAATAATAAGTTAATATGGCCTACAGATTTCTTGAACATATGATCTGGATGTTATAATAAGGTGAAAATATATAAAGAAAACATATGAAAAATATCGTTTTGGTGTGCAAGAAAATGTTTTCTTTAAAACGTTTAACATTTCTCCCGCGCAATTTTAATAAGTAGTTTAGAAATGCTTCAAGAACATACAACGATTTTGACTTTCATACTGAAAACATGAATAAAGAATTTTAGACCTAAGTTTCATTTGTAGTTTTCTTTTTTATTTGAACAATAAATTGTCGGTAAAATGAACTTAAGACTTCACAAGGCCACACACATACATGAATTTAAATTCTTCTAACGTTTGAAAATTGGCTTTAGTTCAAAGACAAAATTTATTTCTGAACGTAAAGAATGTGATGATGACTGTTCGTTGTACACATAATAAATGTTAATTTTCATGTACATTTTTAAAATATATTTAAAAGTAAAGTTATGTCAAATAAATTAAGAAAGTATTAACACATTGCAGATGGCACTTTAAATCTAAGAAAATTACCAAAAATAGGTGAGAATTTTTTCTTTAAACCTTACTGCGCCTGCTTTACTCACGTAAAACTATGGTGATAAATACTGCAAAATCATTTATAAATTGCATATAACATGTAAATTATTTCTTGTGAATATTTTCACTTTTCTTGAAAAATATTAGTGTATTATTTAAGGTTGATTTTCTTGAAATATATTTGAGGCATGCAGCTTTAGATTAGAATTTTGTTTGTTTTGTTTGTTTAATCTGGTTGGTATTTACTACGATTTTACACATTTTTCGGTAATATCTCGGCGGTCAGTCCACCTAACCAACTTTCCTAGACAACTAACCAGTAATAACAATTTTCTTCGCTCGCAAGTGACCTACTACTAATCCGAAATGATTTCTGAATCAGTGGTGACACACAAATGACCATTAGACTCAATGTCCGAGATCAATTGCCACGGAGAAATTTTCCTTCTCCCAGGGATCGAACCATCCACACATGGATTACATATGCTATCCCTAAAAAGCTATGGAAAACTAAAAACCAGGAGACAATCAAGTAAAGTATCTTGCATTAGACTTCTCCTTAATTTGCTAAACATCTGAAAATGACTTGTCCATCTTTTAATTCTGGACATACTATTTTTTTTTCGGAATGTTTCAAAATATGTGCTGCCTGAATAGCGAAGAGTGCAGAACATAATAAGACTGCAGAGATGTTCCGGCTTTCTTGGTTTGTCGCATAGTTGGAATAAGATACCGGCCAGCAGTCTAAGAGTTAAATCATGTTAAGCTAATATAAATATAAATTATATAGAATAACCAAACCAGAATAAAACATTCCCTTACAACTATATTCAAGTGCCATTTTAATCAGTACCACCTTCATTATTAGATATTTACTAACGCCTACTAGAGCCGAAAGTGCACAGCCCTTGTTACCAGTATAGAGCCAGGCCAACTTGCACACCCGTGTACTCTGACCAGTGACGATGATTCCTTGATTATTGTAAAACTACTACGAATGGTTTATTCGAAGACCTTTTGACCTTTATTTCGTGAAAGTATTCCCTAGCACAGCACAAGCTTGCCATTTGGAAAATGGAATTACACTGTCCTTATCTCCTAATTGAAAATACCTCATCAATTAACGTCTAATACTTTTGATGCGAGAGGTAGAAAATAGACGCAGACATCTATGTGCTAAAAATAGATATTTCCTCCATGAGACTCACGATTTGAAAATCAAGGTAAGAAGAAATTGCAATTCAATAAGATTTATATAAAAATAGCTGAAATCTCTAAGCTGTTAGACGTACATCATAATAATAAACATTTCTTTAATAGAATGAAAGTTACATTATGAATTTTAATTTGCATTTAGTTTACGATACATGCACATATATATCAATCACGAAAGGAAAACAGTACGTAAGGGTGCGGATGAAATAATGTTTATGTGCCGAAAATTGTTCCTAAGTTTGTAACTGTGTTACTAACACTATCGTAAGTCATCTGCTAAACTAAGACTTGGTCATTTATTTGAAAACATACGACATAATATTGCTTCTCCCACATGTACAAATTATATTCAGCAAAGTCTGCTCTCAGGATATTTTTATAATACATGATTGTTTTTTTTTACAATGAGTTATCACCAATTTTACCACTGTTGAAGACATCTACTTGTTGGCAGTTGGTTATCCATAAGTGTTTCTAAATTCTGCTCAAGTACTTGCTTATTTGTTTTCCGCATGTAACTGCCAACTTTTTCACACATATATCTTTTGACACAGAGGTGAAGGGCGAATGACAATAAATATACATTTTTTGTATTATGTTCAACAAAATCGTCACAGAAACGAATGACCGCATACGTAACCTATTTGTACTTGAATCGCTTCATTTCATACAAGTGTCGCTTTAAAGGAACTCGGCTGAGATCAAAAAGCTTAAAAACATAACATTTGAAAATCTTACATAGATCAACCGGAGACTTTAAAACAGAAATAAATGCAAAAGATAACTAAGAAATTTACATTGTATCTTTGCGCAATTCTTAGCCCAATTTAAGTGAACGCTTTTCAATTTTGAGTATTTTTCACAATAAGAATAATTATTCTGGGGTAACGAAGAAAGCAAGTGATCTGAAATTTTGCACACAATTATTGGTTTAGATCCACATTAAATGTGTCATTAATCTCGGAAAATAATTCAAGTCTAGTCATGTAAAGAAACCTAAATGGAGTCCCTTTAATCTAATATCATTTATCTAATATTAGAATAAAGTTACAACAAACTTAAATTGAAGTTAGATCTAAAGCAAAGAAAGACTACAGTAGTCTTTTGTCAGACGAGACATACTCTTTATGAAAGTTTTTGGTAAATATATTTATATTACTTTCTGGCTACTTAGAACTGTTTTCTACAACAGAGAAAGAATTAACGATAATAAAAAAGTGGATTTCGGCGATCGTAGTTCAATACTAGACAATATCCTATGAAATTTTACAAAATATTTGTACTCCTTATGATTATGTTTGTAGAAGTTTTCCTTCTCGAAAGTGAATATTTGTACATTTCCAATAAAACATTCTGATTTCTAAATTATCATAGGAATCTAAATGGGAGTGCAGAATATTTAACTTTATTTTTTGAATATGTTGGAGGAACTTATATACATGTATGTTACCTATACTCTTACTGAAAATTTCAATGATAATACAATGTACATATCTCGTTACTATACTTTTCAACAGGTATTTCAAAACATTCGTTCGATTCATTTTTAGTAGAATTAAAGAAATCGAAACCGACAATCAATCCCTCACTCTAGATAAAAACATCAAAAAAAGTAAAATGAAAAAATCAAATAAAACTCAACAGTTAGTTCTGGAAATGGTTTCTTATCTATTTACGTGAGGGGTTTTTTGCTTCCAGTCTCGATTTCTGGATTATCTTAACCTGACTCAATCTTTTCTACCTTTGTGGATGTGATGGAATGCTAAACTTCATGTATAAAACATTCCAAACGTAACAGGTATATATAATTAAATGTAATGAAATTTGAAAATATTTTTATGTCGTTAGAGAATACATTTGGAAAAATATCAATGTAAGTTCAAACGTATTAAACATGTATAAAGATATTACAGGATCAAAGTCTGCCGATAGTTAATTGTGTGACTTTATTGTATAGATAAATATAACGTTTCTGTCTATATTGATAAGCCCCTTGCTAACAACCCATCGCTTTGTATATTATTAGATCATTGGGATATACACTCTTGTGAAGAACACCCCCGTAATTTAAGATGAGATTTCACTTATCTACGAAAAAGATTTCATCGTCATCATCATCATCATTAACAACAACAACAACAATAATAGCAACCACCACACGAACAATATAAAGAAGAACAACAGCACCATTATCATCATCATTATCATCATCAACAACAATAGCAACAGCGACAACAACAATTTCAAAATCATCATCATCACCATCATCGTCATTATTATCATTATAACAACGACACAAACAACATGAAGAAGAACATCATCCAACATATTATTGTTGCTCTCAGTCATTACATAACCTTCGCTATATTAAAAAATGTGTCTTTATTGAAAACACATGTATCTAATTACAAAAACGTATTATAGCAGACAATAGCTGCAAGATTTTATGTTAATACTATCATGATTGACAGAGCAGTGCCTAAATGTTATAAAAACTAATACGAGCTACACCTACATTCAGCACAAGAACTATAGAATACCGGTATCTGCAAATCACAAAAAAACAATCATTCATTATTTAAAAATCATCTACTGAAAATGATCAATCTGTCGCGCACCTGCTATTAACAAACGCTTGATATTGTTTACTTTCCGACACTACTGCGGGTCTAATGCACCCCTTTTCTAGACCTACATTATGATGAACTACTCATTTATCAATTATGCAACGATATGAGCTAAGTAAAACAAGACCATCTTTCAGTTACAAAATACGGGCTTCATTTTCAATTCAAACACATTTTTAATCTTTGAATTATTCTTTTATAATTGAGCCCCGTAGAAATGTAGAAATCCGACAAATTATGACGATTAACAATCTTTGGCTATTATTACTTTTGGTAATGAGGGTTAATTGGTTCCAGACAAAAATTTGCCTTGCCCGTACACCGAGACGTGTTATCGTGCTTGGGGTTACAAAAATAAATAAACGGCACGAGTGACTGGCATAATCTAAAAGAATCTATTATTAGTAAGATAAATATATGAAAAATATCTGCACTCACAGCTTTTCTCTGCTGTTTATTGCGTTAAAACATCTACATCAGCAGAAACAATCCAAAAATACAATCTATTTATAGCATGTTTAAATTCCTGAACCCGTGCCCAAAATATCTTATTAAAATGAATGAGTTAAATGTACACCTACCGGCACTAGAAAATTAACTCCAGGCTCGAAAAATTATAACACCTTGACACTAGCCTTGCTTAAAGCTCCCTTGAGCACGGAAAACTCGATGTTACATGGAAGTAATGAGGAAAACAGAGGTAAGGTATAAGAAGTTTACATTTATTAGAATTGCTACCGACAACTGAACAACTATTCTGCGATAGGTTCCATTGATACAAGAGTGGTGACTATATTTGGCAGGCGAACTGCGGTATCTCATCTACAGGGTGAAATAAAAGCAATACTTACACGTTGTACCGTAAGTGGCTGGTTTAAATCCTTTCCTCCCTGCAGCCGGAACCCCCATGCGGTCTGCATGCAGTCCCGGGCTAGTCGCACCTGCACAAGGGACATTCTTATTATGCCATCCTACAAGAATAAAAGATGTAACACTATATCGGCCGGAACGAAACAAGCGTTCGAAACGAGGCGGTGAACAGAGCGTTGGTAGAGAGAATATGCTCAGTACAACAAATACTTCTGTATGTGAATCAATGGGAATATTACCTGTATAACTACAGACAATATAGAACTTTCATAATGATAGTCATGTGGCGGAGGTGATTGAAAGCGTATAGGTTTTATATTAGCCAAAAAATTTCCCCCGGGGAAACCCAGCGAAAAAAAGAACAATTTTTTTTTTTGCAGGAAAAATCTTTTAAATGAAAGTCCCTTAAATAAAACTCTTATACATGATCATTTCTGCAACACCAAAAAAAACATTTAAAAATTAAAGCAAAAAAAATATATTTTAACAAAAATAAAATTTGATGGGGGTAATTTTGATTTTTTTATATTTTTTTGATTGTTTGGGAATTGATTGATTGATTGAAAGGTTACAAAATGCAAAGGGACACACTATTTTAAATGTTTTTAAATCATATCTGGGTTTTTTTTCTGGAAAAAAACTTTGGCCAAATAAAACCAGCAGAAAATAAAACAAAAGGTAAAACGATTTTGTTTTTCCCGGGCCTTACTTGTCTAAGTAATTTAAAGCAGATCAAATCAGAGTTTTGAAACGCGAGTTTGGGGTTTCCCCTTAAAGGGGTACGGAAATATATACAAGAATTTCCCTACAGGTTGCTGAAAAGTTTTAAATGGCCATAAAAAATCTATGTAGGTAAAAATTTTAAAACATCTGCCCAAAAAAACGTAAAATCAAAATGGAGTAAAATGAAAACCATAAATAAATAAAAGAAAATTTTTAAATTTATTTTTTTTGGGGTCCCCCCATGGGAAGGCCCTTAAATTTTTTTAAAGGGGGTAAAATATAAAACTCCAAAAAATTGAGAAGCCCGGAAAAAACTAAACGGAAATTTGATATTAGACATTCAGCAGAACATTTAATTTTATCGAATCTTCTGCAGGCAGAACATCCGGCAGGACGTTGAAATTTTACCTAACTTTCTGCTAGCAGGACATTCAGTATACATTCAGACTTTACCAAATATTTTGCTGAATGTCTAGTGTCGTTCTCACACACTTAAAACTGAAGCCTTAAGTTTGATATACGTACGTTTATAAATATTTGTAGTTGCCTCCGAAAATAAAGATAGGCGACTCGCTCCTGAAGACTTTTTTTAGATAATTGCTACGGATATCGACATTTTCATCAATTCTAACATGAACAACTTTTATTTGTACTTGTAAGGTGTACAACAACGGCACCATTACATGGATTTTCATTTTCGAAAGTCTCATCCGAAAAACTTATTACTAGTATTAGTTTTACTCGGAGTCGAGACCCCTAGATTTGTATTCTGATAATTCAGACAACTGTCCTGATATATTAAGCATCTTTTGACACAATACTGGTGGCTTTGTCCTTGACATTTGAAGGGTAAATGGTATAAGCCCTATCGACATTTTACCCCCGGCCCTTCTTAAAAGTTTTGGGTTTTTTAAATTGTTTGCTTTATAAGCCCCTTTCCATAAAAAAAAGTTTGAAATATTTAATTTTTAAAAAGGGAAAATTTTTTAAAAGCCCCCGGGTTTAATAAAATGTTTAAATTAAATAATAAAAAACCAAAATCTGAGACACCCGTTTTTCGAAAAAACCGGGTTTGGGAAATTTTCAAAAATTCAAAAGAGTTCCCCATTTCATCATCGTAAATTCACAATTTGAACTTCGTGAATTCACTTTTTCAAAAATTTCTGAATTCCCCGAAAATTTACTATTTCAAAGTTCATAAAAATTTACGAAAATTTTAAAATTCAAGAGTTTCACCAAATTTTAAAAAACCCCAAATTGTGGAAATTTGCGAAAGAAAACCCGAAATTGAAAATGTCACCACCTGTCTAACGTATCATTTCCATCACCACACTCCAATTCATAAACGGAGGCCTTGTATATTTAGACTATGCTGGAGTTAACCAAACATGTATTTTTTTTATCTTGTACAGCTATTCACATCTGAAGTTGAAACCATTTTAAATAATGTTTGTGTTTTCGCTGAAAAAATATTAAGAACATAATGTAGGTGTTAAATAATTATTCTTCTTTATTTTTTTATGTAACATATGTTCCTTGCACTCCTTTACCTCGCATATGTGCATGAAAGTTCATCACGTGGTTACTCATTTTTCTTATTAATTGTATATATTTGATATGTATGTGTATTTCATGATACGATGTTGAACATGTTTAAAGAATAAGACTAATATTTTCTCATTTTTTAATGAATAAAGTCTTTGTTATGTTATGTTCATGGCAGCACATAACTTTGAAAATAATAAATAAATAAATACGACAACTAAAACTTGACAATGCATATAATAACAAAATAAAAACGACAACTAAAACTTAAATAATGCATATAATTACACATAATTCGTTTCATGACAAACTCAGTTTATAACTGTTGTTAAGATTATCAGAAAATAATATAGCACATTATAAACACAATATAACAGTAAATAGAATATTGTTGTTTTTTTCTCGCTGTCAATGCCACGGAACTTTCTGGAGCAAGTAAACAACACGTAAACATCTATTATTATTAGATAAATGTTGCGTTATGATGTTAGTTAGTGATGTTACAGAAATATCAAAGCAGCATGCCTCCAGATTCCTGCTTATTTTCATGAAAATTTTGAAAATGTAAAAGAAAGTAAAATATTGTGAAGTGAACAAAGAAAATAGTATACACATTGTTAACGGCACTTGCAATCCATGTAAATTGCTAAAAAGAGGTCAAAATATGCAAAAATAGCCCTAACTGCGTTACTTACTCAGTAGAAATATGGTGAAAGATTCTGCAAAATCGGCCATTTATCTCAAATAACATGAAAATTATTACTTATAAATTATTATTTTTTACTTTTCTTAAATTCTCAATACATTTTTCTCAAGTTTCATTTTCTTGAAATATTTTGCCTCATCTGGAGGCATGCAGCTTTAAGCTGTACAAGTGGAGAAAAAATGATCTAAACGAACATAAGCCTCGTTAAAGGCACATTATGCCCCAGAAACAAATATTTTTGGCTTCTGTGAAATGGGCAAACATAGTCTTATAATGTTTAAATAATTATTTTTAAGCATGTTAGATGTTAATCGTCTAAAAAAGTAGTGCTGAATATTGAATTATTTGTCATTAAAGTAGCAAAATGTAAACAAAGTAATATTTTGACATCCATACAAAATACTTATTAACTTTATCTGTATCATAACTGCCAGAAAGCAAAGGAAGCAACAAATGCTCAGATAATTGGTCAACGAATATTAAAAAAAACCCAAAAGAAACACCTAACAGGACACCAAAAATGAATAGCTTTTGAGAAATAAAAATGAAAACATTAATTGGTCATAATGGGCCTTTAATACAGAAGAATTTATCCGTGAAGACAAGGCAAATCTGTGTTTTATAACGTTTTAATTATGGATTTAAATCATGTAAGATATTTAGAGAGAGCAGCATTGACTGTAAATATTTTTTTCTTCAAAGTGTTTCTTTTAAAAGACAAGAAAACTTATAATTGAAATATCTAATTTTTGTTAACGCATCTTTTTTAGTTATTGTCGAGTTCAAATGCTTGATATTTAAGCATTTGGGTTTAATTCCCATGTGTTCCTATCCCATGTGTTTATCTCATATGTGTTTAATTCCCATGTATGTTATCCCATAAGTATTTAATCGCAGAACCGTAATAAAACATAATACGCATAATATAGTGGCGGCGTGGCCGAGTGGTTAACGCATCGGTTGCTGACCGCGTGGGGCAAGCCGTTGTTTCCTTGAGCAAGAAACTTTACATTCATTGCTTAGTACTGGTTGGTTCCAGGAACGGATTCGAGGGTGTCAAAATAAGCTTATAGCTTCCAACACAATCGAACTCAAATAGGTTTGTATAAACTAAACATAATATAACATAATCATCATTTGGCATAAAATAGCATGAGCATTATATAACCAGTACACATTCATTAACACATAAAAATGGAAGTGTTACAAAAAGTACATAATAAATTTTACGATAGTCACATAAATGTTTGGCTAATTTACAAAGTAAAAACTTTTAATCAAGCACTAAATTGTTGTAAACAGGGCATGTTAATTTTAACCAGACAAACACTTTATTTCTGCGTATTCAATAGAAATTTGAAGAACGTAGTGAAAGGGAGACAACTTTTTGTTGATTTTCTGGAAATGATTCAAGTTATTATTACCGCTGCGATTTTTTTACAGAAGCAGACCATTGAGAAGTAAATAAACATGATTATCAGCAAGTATGATAAAAAACAGTTGTTTACTTTTTAACAGTACTTTTGTTTTACCGATTAACAATGGCTTTCTACATTTTCAATCCGTTAGTAAAAACAAATAAGAAGTATCTTTAAAAAAAGCTACTCGGCCGAAATAAAACTAGTTAACTTGAATATGTTAGTTCTTAGTTTTCCATGCAAAGTCATATAGAAATGTTAGCATAGCTTGTATAACAAGGACATAACAATTTTTGTAGGGTTATTAATCTTTAAAATTTGGAACACTTTAAGATGTCAGTGTTTCTAAACAAACCTGTCGTGTTTCGGTAAGTGAACTCAATTTTTAACACCAACATCTACGCAGTCGGTAGGCAATATTATAAGACCTACTATGTAATTTATTATGTGAACTATATATAACATAATACTTTCATATTATACTTTTTTACTCATTTTCTTAAGGTAGACCTACTCTGTTTTTCGTATACACTTTTCGTTTATGTTTTTTTCTAGCTGGGGGGCACTATGCTGACAAGGGTGAGAAATAACAATATATAAATGAATGTAAAAACTATCTCACAAAATCATCTGTTTATAAATATAAATAATAATTAAACCAGCGTATTACAATGTTCTCCTAACGAATATTTATATAATCGCATTTCAAAATTATAATATAATTGTAATGTGAACATTTTGAAACTGTATCATATCACATGTTTTGTATGATTATGCATAATTGTATGATTGTATGTATGACTTTCCAATAAATGGGGAAGCTGGAAAAAAATCTAGTTTTATAAATACTTGATTGATATGCAAAAATATATGAAACTTTTAAACATTATACCAGTTGAAAACACCAATAATCATATAATATATTAGACACTTATTGAACTTCATTGACTGAGGGTACCTGATAAGTTCTGATACTATTCAGATATACTCAGATCTTGTGTAAGAAAACCCAGTAAGTTCTTATGTATAATCAACTGTTCACTAGAAAATGTAATAAAATCTGACTGCAGTGTAAAATGTTTTGACGGAGGAAGTAAAACAGAACTTAAATAGCTGAGCAATTTAACTAGAAAGTTAAAAGAACTATCCTGTACATTTTATTATAAAACTATCCTTTGTATTTTTTTATAATGGCAAAAAACTATCCTTTACATTTTAGTTCAGAACTATCTTAGAATGACAAGAACTATTGTTTACATTTTATTTCATAATGGCCAATGAGATTTTCAGATTACATTTTTTATATTAAATGACCAAGGAAATCTCTTCTTATATTCAGCTCTTCCCAGAAAATTTTACACGAAGTCAAACTTATTTTAGACCGTTCTTCGGTCGAAAAAATACATGTGAAATGTTAATAAGCAAACTATTTATGCAACATTTCTTTTATTAATTAAAAGATAAGTACGTATATTTGTTTTATTTATACTCCGTGTAGTAGATAAGTATAATAATTTATTTCTTTTTATTTTGCATTTGAATAGTATTACGATTTATTTATACTTCCAGCATCAGAATGCTAATTTATTCAAACTCTAAACATCTCAAATGGACTTGCTAATCTTTCAGTCTAGAGAAAACCATTCATCATTGCAAATGGATAGATTGATAACAATAGAACGTGTAGTCGTCCCCGTAGCGCAGTGGATAGCGCGCTGGACTTCTAATCCAGAGGTCGTGGGTTCGAGTCCCACCGGGGATGTTACAACTTTTTGATATAATTCTTATTTTAAAACTGTGAGGATTATATTCGGGCAAATGGATAGATTGATAACAATGGAAAGTGTAGTCGTCCCCGTAGCGCAGTGGATAGCGCGCTGGACTTCTAATCCAGAGGTCGTGGGTTCGAATCCCACCGGGGATGTTACAACTTTTTGAAATAAGTCTTACTTTTCAAACTTTCATTATTCTATTTGAGAAAAGGGATATATTATACGGGACTTTCAATCCAGAGATCTGTAGATGATGGACATTTGTAACAAAACTATGGAACTTCTTTACATTAAAGGCCTACTGTGCCTCAGAGATGCTATCATTTTCATTTCTCAAAAAAGTGTCCATTTTTGGTATCTTGTTGTTATATCAAAAAATACTCATTTGCGATATAGATGAACTATCTTTTCTTCTTTTGCTATGTTTGTAGTTGGTATAACTATAGTGAATAAGTATTTCGTAAGGAAGTCAAAATATTACATTTTACTACCTGTACGACACATTACCGCACATTCAGTGCTTCTTTCTTCAATTGTTTAACATTGTTGCGCCGTTATATGTCGCAACGACGCTAAAGATATCGCACTCGCCGCTAAAACTCGCACCATTGCCGCTATAATGTCGTACCCACCGCTAAATGTCGCAAAATCTTCTGCCGTTAAATGTCGCCACGATAACATTAAATGTCGCACGATTTCCCCTTGCCGTTAATTGTCACAACACTACCATTTTTTGTCGCATGATGTATATTCATGATAAAATTAAAGATATACTTGACTCATCTTTTAGTAAAAATATTTTTATTGTAGAATTTTTTTTTTTTACATTTTATTTGTTTATTTCAGTCTCTTTCATATGCATACATATATAATAAAACATATTAAAAATTGATAAAAAGTACATATGACCATTCTACAATAGAATTATAAGGGACTATATCATGTATATACTTGAAGTATCATTATCCCTTTACAATTGATAGTTAGTTCCTATTGTTAACAGTAAAGCAACATTATAGGAACATTTACATCATAAAAGATAGATTATCCCCACTGACCTTCAATAAAAAATAAATGAAGAAATGCCATAAGATATTTTGATAATAAATCTTTAAGTGTTTTAAAAAGTGGCACTATTCCACAAATTTATTAAAACTATATCACCCGTGGTCAAACCATGGATGATTGGTCAGTGGTGATATTCTATACGTTAGTAGATAAAACAACTTATCATGTTTAAAACAGATATGTTTCATTTGTACCATACAAATTACTATCATAACATTTGTACAATAAAATTTACTATCACGTACTATAAGCACCGATCATCTAAAAAGATGTTAAAAGACTATATTAAAATTAATTTAAAAAAGAAACTAAAACACTAAGTGGTCTGAAAAACCTTACTTGTACAATATATTGTAGCGGAGTTGAAGAATATTGTAACATGTTTTGGCTGTGAATTTAACAATATCATTGTTGGAGAGAATAAATACAAGTTTATCTTCATCAGAGAGGTCAACAAATTCTGGCCTTATGTTACGAGCTTTTTCTAACATAGGTAACCTAATGTGCTCATATGCATTACAAGATAATAATACATGTTTTTCACATTCAACTGTAATTTTACATATTGGACATATCCTACTGTCAACAATTTTTTCATATCTACCAGTTTCAAGCTTTATGGGAGCTACTCCACATCTGAATTTCGCTAGTGCAGACATGTGTTTACGTGGCAAATATAGTTTACAATAATTTTCAGTTTTATAATCATTTTTTAACAACTTATAGGTTCTTAATTTATTACCACCATTCCCATTTAGACTAACATTCCTATTAAGCTTAGCTATCCATTCATCTTTATATAATGACAAACATTTTTAAACTACTTTTTCACAAAAAGACTTAGATGAGACTGTTACACAACCAAGTGCATACTCTACTAAATTTAACTTTTCCATATGATTATTAAATATAAATTGTCAGTTTTTACACCTTTTGCTGCTTTTGCGCAAACAAGTAGAAAAGATCTTATAATTAACTCTATTTACATCAATTGTAACAAATCTATGCCATTGTTGACATACATATCTCCATTGTTTCACATGTGTAGGCTGCCAAGCTAATTCTCCATATAAAGCTGCTGTAGGTGTATACCGCCCTACCCCCAGATAAAAACGCATTGCCCTATTCTGTATCGCATCATGCAGGAAAATGACTTATTACCCCAAATAGAAGCACCATATGAAATGACTGGCCAAACCATTGAATCATACAATTTAACAAAAACATCATATGGCATGGACCCTAATGCTTTTGATTTCGCAATAATTAACCCCAGTGCTCTACCTGCACTTTGAGCTATACATTTAGCGGTCTTATTATAATCAAGAAACTCATCAAGTAACAGACCAAGGTAAGTATATTGTCCTACAGTTTTTAGACTATGATCACCACATGTGAAAACAAATGAGGATTTGCTGGCCGACTGCGACCTAAAGCGAACAATGTTGCTTTTATCATAATTTACTATCATAGCATTTGATGTACACCAATTTGACAAAACATTAAGCATAAGTTGAAGATCATTTTCAGTTTCAGCTACAAGAACAATGTCATCAGCATATAATAAAATGCAAACCTGATCATTATCTATATCAATTCCTTTACCAATAGCTTTAATTTTTACAACAAGATCATCTATAAACAAATTAAGCAGTAAAGGAGAAAACGAACACCCCTGTCGGAGCCCACATTTTATATCGAACCATTCTGTTGTAAGGCTATTTATCCTTACACAAGATGAAACTGAGTTATATAGTGACTGTATTGCCTGTAACATATTACCATGCATACCCTTACTATCTAATTTGTTCCATAACAATGATCTGTCGATAAAGTCATATGCCTTACGGAATTCAAAGAATGCACAAAAGGTTGATAATTTCTGTTTCTTTCTAGTTTCTACAATATTAGTTAAAGATGACACATGATCAATGGTACTGCGACCTTTCCTAAAACCATTTTGCTCATCACTGAGTATATTGTTAGATTCTGCCCATTTTGATAAACGGTTATTCAAAATTGTACAGTATATCTTATACATGGTGCAAGACAATGACAAGCCTCTATATGACAATGGATCTCTTGGATCTACAGTACTTGATTTCGGTATAGGGCTTATTATTATCTTATTCCATGCAGAAGGAATAATTCCTTTTAAAAAACAGATATTATACAAAATATGAAGAAACACACGGAGCAATCATTTTTCAAGATTTCCATAGGTATATTATCACAACCCCAGGCTTTACCATTTTTAGCCTGTTTGACCGCATTAAACACTTCTAAGATAGATATATTGTCGTTTAAAATTTCTGTATTGTCATTAATATGATTACCACTAGATACAAAATTTCCAGTATTTGTAGTATTAGGACTATTAAAAAGCTTGCTAAAATCATTTTTCCATTTTTCAAGAACATTATTAACATCATTTGAAACACCATGTTCAGTAATAACTTCTAATATGTCTACTTCTTGACTGTGAAACACCTACCCTGCCAATGGTTTTCCAAAATTCAGTCTGGTTACTTTTGCAATCTGACAATAAATCATTTTGCAAACTTATCCAGTACTGACGCTTGCTTTGCTGTACCGCCTTATCAAAATTCTTTCTCGCAGAAATAAACCGAGATTTAAGTACTGGTTTTTCAGCACGCATATTACATTTAAGCCAGTTGCTTTCAGCATCGCAGACAGTATTCCAAAAACAAGATAAGTTGTTATTCTACCATGGTTTCCCTATTTTTCTTTTCTTATTAGACGTTCTACTGTTAACTTTAATATTCTTAAATGGAACTTAACTATACATTTCATGTCTAATATTATGACAAATATCTGCATATGCAGTATCTACATCACTTAGCTCTTGTAAACTTTGTTCTAGTTTAAAAATACATCTGTGAATACTATTTATAACATCATCTGAACACATAACATTTTCAGGATACCCTTTAAATCAAACTTATCAAATGTAACATTGACATTATGACTTCTGGCGGATTTTTCCGCAGGGTTTTCACATGAATTCCCTAACTGCACAGTCCATGATAATACAGAGTGATCCGGAATAGACACAGCAGACAAACGATTCACTGTACTTATCTCATCTATAAGCTGTGTAGACCTTTTGACTGTGAAGTTAGAAAATCTATGCAAATACTCGTGTTGAACTAAGCAATAGTCCACTACAGAACATCCCTTAGAGGATACAGAGGTAAAATCACTGTTATCACTATTTCTACCATTGAGAACACACATGTTACTGTCAATAAGAAAATCTATTAAACAATCACCATACATATTTGACATATAATCAACAATATCTCTTTCAGGTAAATTATCAACGCCAACAATGTAATCAAAATTATCACCAATACGACTATTTAAATCCCCGCATATGAATAACATGCCATCATTTTGAAACATATAGATACCAGCTAAAAGATTGTCATAAAAATCCTGTACATCAGTTTGTCTTGACGAATTAATACTGACCCTGATCTTGCATTAACATGAATATTTTTTATAATTTCCAAACCAGGAGTAACCAGATAAATATATAGCATCATTATTTCTAAAATGTGACTCAGCTATACATAAAATATCAAAATCTAAAAATAGAGCACATTGTTCCCTTACATAAAAATTATCACTATTTTACACAACACTCCAACCATTAACGTTCCAAAAACCTTTTCTGGCCTATCTTCTTTGCTGTCATCCCCGTTGTTGGTAACCACGACCTCTGGCTTGTCCTCTTTCCCTTGATCCCTGACCCTGTCGACCACCATTGTTCACATCTTGTCTATCTGGCCGCGAGGTGCCAGCATTATTATAAGAAGACCTACCACCACGGCTGTCACTATGATTTGAATCTCGATTCCTACTATTATCACTATTTCTGTGCACTTCGTTATGAAACACGCGATTTCCTTTTACTGATATGGTACCACCCCTGTTTACCGCCCTCATCACCGGACGAAAGTTTATTGCCGCCACTCTTTCTTCCTTGGATTGGTCCGGATGAATGAAGATCTCATGAAATGATGTATCACGTAGGCGAGATTTTGCTTTCAACACCTTTGTATGATCGTTTGCATTTCTAAATGAAGCAATAACTACTCCAGGTACAGATGACGTGTTATTATCCTGACTAACAACTCTACGGGCTGATGCTACAGTAACATCAACTCTCAACTGGTTTTTCATCAATGAATTAACCTTCTCAATAATATTCTCATTTTCTGTTTCTTTCATTTTACGGAATACTAAGTTCAGTGTTCTATCCTCTCCGCTGCTTATATTACCAGCACTTTTTGTAGAGATCACTGTTTCTATCTGCTGCACAGAATCGGCCAACGAGTTAATCTTGCCACTGATAGTGTCAATTTCACTCTGAAAATCTGCTCGGATTGTATCCAACCTCTCATCTAGTGATTTATTTATGCGTTTAATCTTATTAGTAACACGTTTATCAAGAATCTGTGATATTTTGTCTGTCAGTTTTCTTTCAAGCTCAGACTCAAGCTTATCAATTCTACTCGAGAGACTAGTATTTACATTTTTTATTTCCACTACAACACTATCAAGTTTCTTTAAAAACACTCCAATTCCATCGACTGACTGTGAAACTAGTGAATTTCCCGAAAACGTTATATATTCACTATTATTTACCTTGGCTGGTGTATTCCCATATAAAGTTCTCCTAGCCTCTGCCATAACACAGTCTGCAAAACTATTTTCTGGATTATTATCACCACTCCTGACTTTCTTGCTATGCATGTCTTCTAAATCACTTCCACTTGCCGAACGCTTTCTACCTGGTGTTCTTATTACAGTAAAATGTAATTCAATTTGATGCTCCTGACTTTGTGACACTTCAGTTTGGCGTTCCTGAATTTGTTGCGATTCAAAATTGTCAACAGCACATTGCAATTGTGACGAACCCAGTATATTTTCAACGTAATCTTTGGCTTCCATGTTTGCCATGTACAGAAATACAGGCAAAGTAACTGATTATTTATTTAATTTTTGGATATTATATTAAAAGTGTGTTTAATAATGTTTTATAAATTGATTTAGAGCATGTTGGATGTTTGTGGCGCCGTTATATGTCGCAACGACGCTAAAAATATCGCACTCGCCACTAAATCTCTCACCATTGCCGCTATATGTCGCAACCGTCGCTAAATGTCGTAAAATCTTCTGCCGTTAAATTTTGCATCGATAACATTAAATGTCGCACGATTTCCCCTTGCCGTTAATTGTCACAACACTACCATTTTTTTGTCGCAAGATGTATATTCATGATAAAATTAAAGATATACTTGACTCATCTTTTAGTAAAATATTTTTATTGTAGAAATTTATTTAAGTACATGAAATTCTAACTAATTATGTCTAATTTGAAAAACAGTGTATTGGAAACTGCATTCCCAATTACTTGTCGAGCAAAACTGGCCATTTCTTCAAAAAAACTGCCATTTATTTTAATTACACTATGTTTATACTGTGTTTACCTGTAGTGTGTAGAGTTCAAAACATTATTTGTATCATAGTTTGGGGACCTTTCTGTTGAAAATATGTCAGAGTTAAATCGTATACATATACATGCACAGTGCGTTAACTGGAGTACAGGTATTAGTTACCCGCACTCCAGAGCATGCCCATTGATTGGCTCATTTTTGCTGAGGTTTACTTATTGTGACGGAAGAGAAAGGGAAAGCGACAGAAATATCATATTCAGATGCTCGTTCATTGGTTACTTTTTCCCGGGGTTTCATATTGTGACAACAGGGAAAGTGTTTTTATGTTTCACTATGATAGAACAGAGAAAGAACATCAAAACACTCGGCAATCTGATCTCGTACAAATCAGATAGCCTCGTGTTTCGATGCTCTTTCTATTACATGTCGCCTTCTTAATAAAGGCCGTATTTATTTAATTTTTAGATATATTAAAAAATAAAAATGTGTTTAGTAATGTTTAATAAATTGATTTAGAGCATGTTGAATGTTTGTGGCGCCGTTATTTGTCGCAACGACGTTAATTTTACAAATAACATGTTGACGAAACGTTGTCCAAAGCTTGATATGATTGAAACATAACTTATAATATAAAACATAAAAAAACTGAATACATGTATATGAAAGTGTTTTGCAAAAATCTCCAAAAAATTAATCATATTTCAAAGCACTTGACTGACACGTGCACGTTGTGCTGAGTTTGCTAAACTCTATGTACATTACAGTAGAATTCTAATAAAGGTGAATGGGGGAAAAACAATTGTGTGTTTACAGATAATGATTTCACTCAATGTAGACAGGATGTGATTAAAGGTAAATAACTTACATGAACCACAAAGCAAATAATCATTTATTATTCTTGTGAGCAAGCTATAAAATCTCGTTTGAACTAAACCATTGTAAAAACATTAAAAAGTAACATAGTAACATTTACGCAATTTAACATCGGAAGATGTAATTGTATTTATTTGTATTTAAAGTTAGTGCAGATGCAATGCCCAAGTACGCAACCTCACCACGATATTATCTGTTTGAAAATTTTTCATATTTCAAAAGCATTTAATTTCTCGGAAATATAGGCTCATTTTAAATGATTAGTAGAAATCTATTTGTCTTAAGAGAAGAGTTATAGGCCCCCTTGTAGTTATTTACTAATACATAAAGTTTATAGATTTTCAGAAATTGACCACGTGAATAATACAAACCAGATTGGACCAATTATGAATATTAACAACAACGGGAATTAACAACTTTTTGGAATGCTTCTCATTCCCAAACTGTTGAGCGAACGAATGGAAAGTGTAGTCGTCCCTTTAAGACAGTGGATAGCGCGCTGGACTTCTAATCCAGAGGTCGTGGGTTCGAATCCATCCGGGGATGTTACAACTTTTTTTAAATAATTCTTATTTTCAAACTTTAATTATTCTATTTGACAAAAGGGATAGATTGATAACAAGGGAAAGTGTAGTCGTCCCCGTAGCGCAGTGGATAGCGCGCTGGACTTCTAATCCAGAGGTCGTGGGTTCGAATCCCACCGGGGATGTTACAACTTTTTGAAATTCTTCTTATTTTCAAACTGTTATTATTCTATTTGGGAAAAATGATAGACTAATAACAATAGAAAGTGTAGTCGTCCCCGTAGCGCAGTGGATAGCGCGCTGGACTTCTAATCCAGAGGTCGTGGGTTCGAATCCCACCGGGGATGTTACAACTTTTTGAAATTCTTCTTATTTTCAAACTTTTATTATTCTATTTGACAAAAGGGATAGATTGATAACAAGGGAAAGTGTAGTCGTCCCCGTAGCGCAGTGGATAGCGCGCTGGACTTCTAATCCAGAGGTCGTGGGTTCGAATCCCACCGGGGATGTTACAACTTTTTGAAATTCTTCTTATTTTCAAACTGTTATTATTCTATTTGGGAAAAGGGATAGATTGATAACAATAGAATGTGTAGTCGTCCCCGTAGCGCAGTGGATAGCGCGCTGGACTTCTAATCCAGAGGTCGTGGGTTCGAATCCCACCGGGGATGTTACAACTTTTTGAAATTCTTCTTATTTTCAAACTGTTATTATTCTATTTGGGAAAAGGGATAGATTGATAACAATAGAAAGTGTAGTCGTCCCCGTAGCGCAGTGGATAGCGCGCTGGACTTCTAATCCAGAGGTCGTGGGTTCGAATCCCACCGGGGATGTTACAACTTTTTGAAATAATTCCTATTTTCAAACTTTTATTATTCTATTTGAGAAAAAGGGATAGATGGAAATGGAAAGTGTAGTCGTCCCCGTAGCGCAGTGGATAGCGCGCTGGACTTCTAATCCAGAGGCCGTGGGTTCGAATCCCACCGGGGATGTTACAACTTTTTGAAATAATTCCTATTTTCAAACTTTTATTATTCTATTTGAGAAAAAGGGATAGATGGAAATGGAAAGTGTAGACGTCCCCGTAGCGCAGTGGATAGCGCGCTGGACTTCTAATCCAGAGGCCGTGGGTTCGAATCCCACCGGGGATGTTACAACTTTTTGAAATAATTCCTATTTTCAAACTTTTATTATTCTATTTGAGAAAAAGGGATAGATGGAAATGGAAAGTGTAGACGTCCCCGTAGCGCAGTGGATAGCGCGCTGGACAATTGAGAGTGTAGTTGCCGTAGCTTATCAGAAAAAAATACTTTGCTTATATTCTGTAAGATGCCAGTATTTGGAAACATTCCCAGTAAATATCACAATCATTGGAAAAATAACAAGTAACTAATTAATTTATATATGAAATATATGTAAAACCTTTGAACTACATTTCTATTTACAGATCTATTTAATTGAGCAACTGTACGGAAAAACATGATGTTATTTCATTTATTGTCCTTGAAATTCCAGATTATTCTTTCAGTTTGAAATTAAAAAGGCGATTTAGACTGCGACTTCTAGAGACGCTAAACATTTTGTTGACCTTGCAAAAAAGAAAGAACCAAACAAAAAAACCACAAAAACAACAAACATGTGTTTTTTTTTTGTTATAATATAAATTAAATTAATCATCTGCAAAATTGTTATATAAAAGTTGAGGATAATGTATATGGAGGTAATTTTCTCAGTCTATGGAATAATGTATGTTTTAAGCTTAAGAAAGATATATTCGGTTCCGGTTACAAAACATATAAATAAAAACCGGACTCTGTGCTTTTTTTGTTTATACAAATTTAAGATTTAAGGATGTAATTCAACGAAATTATAACTAAATATACAAACTGTGAATTGATGAATTTGAAACTTGAAAATTAAATATCCGCTTTGATATAACTTTGAAGTTATAAACGCTACCGATACCTAATTGTATAGTTTAACTTTGAACGTGTCCACTGTCCACTAACAAACTCATCATGGTCGGCATTTACATGACGAGACCCTTTCTTTATTTCTGGCACCTTTTATTTCTCTAAAGTAACTGGCAAAATTTCTAAATAAATCATATAAATCAGTGTCTTATGGACATATTCTCTTTACAAAAATCGTCTGCGGAAAATATAAACTTACACCGCATTTAGAGTATGATATCAAAATTCAAGTTTCGAACACAAATTCACTATTCGATAGTGTATAGCCTTTGACGTAATACTTACTCGTAACCTACCCGAGGCTATAATAATTTGCCTTTGCCAGATCGAGACCAGCAATGTACATCCAGGCAGTCTGACCAAGTCCTATATTGTTGGTAGCGCTTTGGGGTCAAACATACTTTTTGGGTTGGACCCTAAGGTGCAAAGAACTGCACAAAGCATTTGGGGTCAAAATCAAAATATCGACTCAAAAGTGTGTTAATATGCTACATATCAACGCACTTTAGGTTACAGAGGAGTTCTGAAGGTGTCAACTGAGTTCAGCTTACATACTGAGTATCGACTTATTTTCGATCTGCAACCTAGAAATATTTTACGTTCAAGATGACGGTGGGTACTTAGATACATCACTTTGGGGTCGGATAACAAAGTGCATTTAACCCAAAAGTGCGGAGTAACATAGCACATTTTTGTATTTTTGTATTATTGATATTGAAATCCGTTAAACGTCAAATGTTTCAAAATGAAAACATGGAATTTCCGTTACACAAATTTAACAGGTTAACGGTAAAGCCGAAAATGATGCATTTGAAGATGCAGACGACTTTTCTATACATATCTGAACAACGTTAAAATCATTATTTAGTCTTGCCAGTTGCTGAGTGATTACAAACCAGTAGCTGTCATGTATACTACAACAGAAAATGTTTGTAAATGCCGGCTGTAGATGACTTTTATACGCATTTCTTTCGGATGAGAATGTAACTTTACGTTGTTAGATCTTACGTTAGTTATTGTAATGTTTCGTGGAATCTAGACACATTTTTATACAAAGTTACCCATTTTTGATTAAAATTTTGTTCTTCTGCTTTTCACTTCCAATAATATAAATAAAATGGTCAGGAAAAAGATGTTTCGTCGGTCCCGCGTTACTACTGCTACTACAGAAACAAAGCGCACTTAATGAAAGGGAAAGCGTGTCTGAGAGTAAAATGGCCCAGTAAGTCTGGTAAACTGGACGTGAAGAGTTGCTTGTTTCATTCCCCGAACTACTTCTTATACTTATATATATCGAATGATATTGTAAAAACCGAGGCCCCTGTGATGTAAAGTTGATTTTCCAAGAAAGTGTTATTTCTATTTCCATTGCACTATCATACAAAAAATAAAATTGCAAACAGTCTTCTAGAGGGCTTTGCCCATGTGGGTTCCGGATGGCGGCGTATACAAGCATATAACATACTTAATAATAACGGGATTTCGACGGTATGTGAGCGGTTCTTTTATGGATACGACAGGTATCGGATTCGGTCACATATAGAGTCAAAATCAGTACAAATGGTTTAGAATTGGTTAGTTCTAGTAACAATTAAAGTACAAACTGATCTTTATTCTTTATCAATCAACATTAATACAGTTAATAAGAACAAATGATTAGGATGTTATAGCTGACGAAATATCAAGACAGATTAAAAAGAAAAGACCGTTGCCTATGCTACTTTTATAACTCCACAAGCTTGTCTAAAATGTATGCCAAGCGGTTCATCAAAGGTTCAAAACATAATGAACATGAGTTACTGCATGAAAAAGAAATCTGGTACATTTTAGTTATCGTTTTTTCTTGTCTGTATTAACAAGATAATCGTTTTTGTTCCGTCTTAGTTGGAAAAGTTCCCAGTAAGTGACATAACGTTTCAACATGAAAATTAAAAGATTGTTTAGTTAGCAACTTAGCAGAAGAACAGTAACCCATGGCAG
The DNA here is from genome assembly GCF_026571515.1 of Ruditapes philippinarum. Taxonomy (NCBI): domain Eukaryota; kingdom Metazoa; phylum Mollusca; class Bivalvia; order Venerida; family Veneridae; genus Ruditapes; species Ruditapes philippinarum. The sequence goes on from NW_026851537.1 coordinate 222,006, forward strand.
AACAGGTAGTCATAAGTTTAAATGTGAAGGTCACGATACATTAGTCAAACATAAGCAACATACATAATGTAAATTTTACGTGTATTATATACATACATGTACCCAGTAAATGCCAGATATAAAATAAGTTCTGTTTGTTATACATGTATAAAGGTCGTGAACAAAATAAATTTAAAACATGTAAAAGACATCTACGATATCTGTAACATTAAAAGCAATTTTAAAATCCAGAAGCACCTTTAGCAATTTTAAAAACAGCCAAGTCTCTCTCAGGTGTTCAAATTTCCTTAATCCGTCAGGAATGATGTAATTATACCGAATTTATTACTTATTTTACTTCTATATAAATAAGTCGTCAACGACAATATGAAGTAATAACAGTACATGTAGTTAGAGCTACACATGCCATATAAGGAACTAATACTATAAATTGCAATGATTACAGCAGAAGTTTTGTTTTGTTATGTGAATAAGAAGTAAAAGTGGCTACAGTATAATAATAATTCTAAAGTTATTCAGAAATATATGTTTAACATTTATAACATCAATATTTCTCATCCTAACATTAAAAGCAGTAATAATAGTAATTATATATGAAAAACACTATCAAAAGCAAGTGTTTTAGTTGTAACATAAGAAAAAGCAGATTCAGCGTCAATAAATAATAATACAAAAACAGTTGTTATATATTGTTTTACAGCGATTCAAATTAACAACAGTTGTTAAATGGAAACAGTAACTGTTGCAGTATCAATAAAACAACCCCCAGTTTGTAAAAGTAGGTAAAAGTTACACTTGCTCTTGTTGAAACGTGATTGCGTATATCATACTATGATATACATACAACAACAAAAAAGCAACATAGATAACGGTATTATTAGTTATATATTAATGAGTTATCAGAATTTGTAAAAACAGTTATATATTATGATAAAACACTTTTAATTCATTTATTCGTTTCTACAGCTACACAAAATTATAGAGATAAGTATTTATATCTGTTACAATAATTATAGTTATGACTTAGTATCTGCATTTAAGATAGCTGTGATTATAGAATATATCTGTTACAATAGAAATAGATATAACTTATCTATATCAATAGTAGCAGCATGTACAATAGCTGTAATTACAGAATATAGAATATATGTCAATTTTAATAGCATTAAAGTTATAATTAACAAATTAAACTGAATCATGAAAGATTTAACATACAATGCAAATAACAACTGCGTTTATCGCAACAGAAATATGTTGAAGAATCTATTGTAGCGGTTACAACAGATAAAGTTAAAGAAAAGCAGACAGAACGAAAACAAAGATGTAGATGAAACAGAACAGAAAAATGATAATTGACGTAAAGGAGCCGGACACTAATTGTCTTTTCCATATCTTATGCACGATGCGAACAGATCGCCAAGTGAGTCATAACATATAAACATATATCTAACAAGACACAAACCGGAAATGAAAAAGAATATACAGTAAATGTAGTGTACTATTGGCATTAGTTTTCGGGTCAATGAATAAGAATAAAATAGAAAAAAAAATGAAAAATTTGAATATGGTAGTACCCTGTGAATAACCTCGTCAGTTACCTGGAAGCTGGATATCAGTTTCACATACATGATGTATGGTATTGTTGTTAACTGTAGCATCTACTATGACTAAATGCTTTTTAAATAGAAACATACTTTATTTGCGAGTTTAATATAGAAGGTTTAGAAATTCGGCTCTTTAGTTAAATAGAATAAATCACTGTTTAACATATTTGCATTAAATCATGCATTCGTAATAGAAACTAGATTTTAAAACGAAAACGAAACAAACCTTACCTTTGTTGGAACTAGGAGCTCCAGCTTTGCAATTTATATTTCATCAACCCAATAAGTTAAAATCCAAATTAATGACCACACAGTCCGTCCCCTAATCTAGCATTAAATCCCCTATTTAACCGGCTGGGAGCGCACAGTTGCACGATGTTATCTGTGCGGTAAATCCATTAAAAAGCCGTGCCAAAAATCACGCGTTTCTGTTTCTGGTAGCGTGTAAAACCAGTCAATTGGTTTTGCTGTATTTACAAAGTTAGGCAGCAGCGTATCTTGCAGTAGTTTTCTTTGATAAATATTGTTAGCCAGGTCATGTGGCCAAGTATTAACGGTGCAACTTGTAAGCTTATAAATGTAATATATAACACAGGACGGTTTTTACATGGACATATAGCTTGTCAAAAGCAGGAAAAGGAAGACTTCATATATCTACTCACTTGCTTTATTTTATTAAAAGTTAAGATTTATCTATTTAATCATAGAAGTCGTGTATAAAGATATGAATTACGACGTTACAAACGCGCAACGTCATTGAAATTCTCATGTACACCATACCTAGAGGCTCGGGTTATATTTCCAAACAACCGTTTATATAGGGACATATAACCCGTAAAATCTTCTAACTAATAGTATAGACAATTTGTTACGAGCCGCTACGTATATAATTTCTCTATAGAAAAAAAACTTCAATTCCAATAAATTTACATTACTGCAATCGTTTTAATTAATAAAAATATAAATGGTTGAAAATATACTTCAATGTAAGAAAAACTTTATTCCACTAAAATGCATGAAATCATTTAAAATGTACACGCTCATCCAAAAAATAAATAGACAGAAACATCCAAAATGTAGAATCCTGGAAATAATAGACAAATGTGAATTAATCTAAATGGATTTTAATTTTGCTGGATACGCGTTACACGCATATTTTCACAAATGAGGTAATTATTTGAATAATTACGTAGCGCACACACCCGCATGTATGTTTTAAGTCTGTATTAGTCTTGTACTGACTGATCTTGTTTGCTATGTTCTGAATCTCCTGTACCTGGTCAAAAGATGAAGCAGACAAAACAACAACAACAACAACAACAACAATCTGATAAACAAAGATATGTTCATAAAATACAAGGACCGGTTCTTATATATTAGCAGTGTATAATTATGTGGATACGAATTCAGCTTATCATAATTAATACTCATTTTACATGCAAGATTCTTATGAAAAAAGGTTCGAACCCGAAAACATGATATAAATAATCGACTAACACACATTTCGCAGAATGTTATCCTAAAAAGATTTCCCAGGATTTTCACCTTTTCACCGTTTCATGGACTTGCCATCTACGCACCTGCGTAGTGAGCTACTTCCCTACATCTAGGTAAACTCTACCTCTGAATTTCATATGCATTAAACAAGATCTATAATGCACTAAAGTTGCTTTCTAATAGCTATAAACTTTCAAGAAAAATAAACTGTGTATATTAGATTGTGTTTGAACAGCGCGTGTGTTTATGAGTGTAATGTAATTAATACAATATGTACATTAAAACAGGCACTATATTGTACGAGAATTATGGACGGATAATTAATGGATTCATTTTTTCGGGAATAGTTTTTTCCTTCCTATTTACTACAAGAACATGAAGCTGTGTTGTTTTTTTTCTACATTGATACTCAACAGAAGAAAAGTGTTCTGTTTAACCTTGGATATAAAAACCTGTACAGCTGATTGTATTGTTTTGTAATTAGCGAACTTGCATAATGACTAGTGTGTTCTAAATATTATAATAATTAACCACGGTATGATAGTTTGCATGGGAAGATTTTGTGAATTCTTATAATTATAAACATTTAGTACAATGAATTCACTCAATTATGCATTATGAATCCTTACCATGCTAAATATCTTAAATGGACTTTCCAGACAAAACCACCATTTAATGGAAATATACCGAAATATGTACTGACCAGTGCAAACCATGATAAAACGGCACAATAGTGCCGGATGATCTTTGTCTACATTGGTCGCAATGGGCTGAATCAGATGCCACCAGTAGGCTATGGATAAAACTTATTCCCACTGGAAGTTACTAAATTCTGCGCATTCAATTTATTTCGGCCAATATTCGACGGTGCGTTTATTTTACAAAAACTGAATGAGTGTAGGTTCTATATTGAATTTATTGAATAAGTTAGAAAATAATGTTATGCGAAAAACTTCAATGAATTTAGTAAATAAGAAATTTTCTGTTTATTTGACGGGCGGTTAATATTGAAACGCTACCATTTAGCGTGACGTTGTGCCACTATGACGTCAGATATATTTACGCGACATAGCCTTACAGTTTTTATTTGTTTGGGTCGTCAGACCAAACAAATAATGGTAGCGAAATTTCAGAGTCTAATGCTGTTAATTGCAAATGCCGAAAGTAGTCCACTTTTTTGTAGCGGTTACTTCCCTTTATATGTACACTAACGCCGAAAAATTCAGGGGAGATCACTGCGTAAAGATTGTCAAAGACAGGCACATCTATATTTAAAAAAAATAATTCCCGAATGGTCGAATATTTCTAATATTGTTTTATTGTATTTTCTGATCGAAAATAAGTAAATACAAAGCGGACATTCAATCTCTGACACAGAAGTTTACGACAAACCTAACAACAAGTAGTTCTCAAAACAGCTTTAAACTAGCGATTTAAAAGAAAGAAATATTTTATATTTTGTAACAAGTATCCAACAAATTACAACGCATTCAAAGTTTAAAAATAGCGTTGGCTTATAAAATTGTCAATAAATGCACAATCACAAATTACGCGGATGAATATGATTTTATCAATGAAAATGCTATTTTTAGCGATGTCGATTACCGAATACTACACAAACCGAGTAGTGGAATATATAGATTCTACATGTCGGACTGTTTGGGCGAGAAGATTTTCGCTAAATTATTTACTTCAATTTTAAACAACAGGTTTATCCTGAACAAAATATCTCGAAATTAATAAGGATTACAAACCCGAAATGCAATGGAAGTTCTAAATTTAGAATGACTCGATGTTATTCAGACTTTGTTTGTATAACTTCTCCGTGGTGCAGGGGTAACGCGCTCGCTTGGTGAGTGAGAGGTCTGGAGTTCAAATCCCAGTGGAGGAAACTTTTTTTTTTAAATTCTTTTTTAAGTGTCTTTGATAAGGAAGTAGCCATGATATGCAAGGATAAAGTGTGGCTGTCGTAAAAAATGAAAATAAATGATTTTTTGATGCAACTCTAGTTATGTAGAATTCCGTATGTATCAAACTCTGGTGCCTTGCAAAATGAATTATAATACATAACAATAAACTTATACAGGAAAATACATACAGATATACAGTACGATTTAGATTGCAAAGATCAGAAAATACCACAGAACTTGCAGCCCTTTAATTCTTTATAAATATACATGCTTATAGTAAGCTCCAGGATTATTTACATCTGTGCTAAACAATAGTTAGTCGTTACAAGCCCTAATTTAGATCGAATAATATGGTTTTCTTCAGGCCGTTCACATATAAATTCACCGTGGCTGAAGGGTTTTCGCGCTCGCTTAGGAAGCGAGAGGTCTGGAGTTCAAATCCCAGTAAAGGCAACTCATTTTTTTTCAAATTGTTTAAGTCAAATAAACATTGGATTGAATATCAGTGTTGCAATCAGTCTTATAGCCAATTTACTACAATTAAAACGCTGGAAAGCATTGGTGGCACTATACATATAATCTCACAACCTGTACCTTTCTTACATTCTGAGACCCAAACAAATTCAGCGCCTTCTGTGCTTTGATTTATTATAGTAGACAGTAGACATTTTGTTTTGTTCCAATAGGCTTTAAAGCCGATGAGGACATAAAACATGCACAATAACGAACAGTTCATATAAACATAATAACAAAAATCAAGAAAAAGTTTGGAGAAGATCAATTGTGATTGATAAAGTAATACCAGCCGAAAAGTTCTTAAGTAATTACATAATGAACATTTTTAAATCAAAATTGAGCTTTAAACCACTAACATATAGGTATCTTGTATATACAAATACATACACACATATACATGCACATATATAAAAAATCATACATTACATGAACCATTAATGCAAAATTGTTGTATATTAATCGATTTTTAATACATAATCGCCATATGTTTATACACATAAAAAATGAAGGTCCATTCGCATCAGTTGCGGATTTCCTAATTGTAAATGAAGGAAACGTCATAATTTGATCAAAACAATTACATGCAAGAATTTGCCTATCATATTCTGGCGTTTTTTTCCACAAATGCCCCGACAAAAACAATAATTAAAAAAATTAAATAAAATTGCAGGTATCGGCAATAATAGAGTTACATTGGAATTTGCTTATTATTTTCGAGTGTTAAATATAAAGTTTTAAATCGGATTTGGATTTTGATGTTTTTAACCATGTCGGAAAACCCGTCTGAAACCTTTAGTGCAAGACCGCTCATGCGCTTAGATGACATCATTATCATTATCTTTATGAAAGAACGGTTTTAAAAATTATTACGCTACTCTTAAACTAGTGTTTACAAAGTATATGTTAGTGTTCATCCGTGTTGTTCTACAGAAATTAGAAACTTCGACGGGAGCGATAGCGACCGGAGAATATTTCTTTTTTCTGTAGAACAGCTACGATGAATACAAACATACTTAGTGTCAAGCTTTAATTTGCCTACATTAATATTAACTTTATTTTCGTCACTATACCTGTCCATTTTGTACAAACGCGGTTCTATGAAACACTATTAAAAGG